>NW_006290305.1:5217666-5255850 GCF_000327345.1 Myotis davidii | reverse complement strand
CTCTCTCTCTCTCTCTCTCTCTCTCTCTCTCTCTCTCTCTCTCTCTCTCTCTCTCCCTTCCTCTCTGTAAAAAATCAATAAAATATATTTTAAAAAATTTGAAAACTTTTAGATGGATGGGAAAGACTGAGGGAGACAAAATTGGTAATTACATCACGACAAGCTCAAAGTAGAATTAAATTGTTATAAGGGAAGTTAAATAATAGTTATTACTCAACTGTGAAATAGTCATTCATAGAATAACAAAGATGCTATTCAGAAAGAGAGCATAAATTTAAAATCCCTGAAGCAATTTTTAAATGCATATTTTATAGCAGAATAAAAGTTACATTTTTTAATAAACCCCCTGATGACATCATGGTCTTGTTCTAGATGAAATTAACTAGTGCTTTAATGCTTATATTTCTATTTACTTATTAGTAAACTGGAAATGTTTTACTTGTATTTGTCCTGTATTATAGAGTATTTTACCCTTTAGTTAGCAATGGATAGTGTGGATCTACTAATATAGCTATAGGTGCATAGTACGTGGAATCCTGGTATGCCCCCATGCTTTTTCCTAAATGATAAATGTAGTGTAAAACTTATTATGCTAATAAGGTGTCTATAATGGTCATGACTAAGGTTCTCTAAATTAAGACAGGCACTTTAAAATTCTAACTCTCATGTTTGCAGCATTAGCTTTTTGCTCCTGCAGGATAAAAAGGGTGTGCCCTGCTGTTCTCTTGTGGGGAAGTACTGGTCCTGGGGACAGTGCTCCTTTCCAGCCAGCCTCTGAGGAGTGCTCAGCTCCATGGTGAAAGCAGTATTATATAGCAGGTCACAAACTGGGCCCCAACTGCGGCTGAATGAAATCTGCAAACTGTGCATATTCAGGTTTTCCAAGCATTCAAACCCCTCACACACTTATGCCACCGAAGTAAGGCTTTATTTTGAGATCAAAGCCACACAGACTGTCCCCAAAGCACCAAGTTGCTCAGCATGGATGGACCTGGAGAGCGTTATGCTAAGCTAAATAAGCCAGTCAGAGAAAGATAAATACCATATCATCTCACTCATATGTGGAATATAATGAACAACATAAACTGATGAACTAAAATAGATCCAGAGACACAGAAGCATCAAACAGACCATCCAACTTCAGGGGGACGACAGGGGCGAGGGGAGTGTGAGAGATCAACCAAAGGACTCATATGCATGCATATAAGCATAACCTATGGACACAGACAGTAGGGGGATGAGGGCATGTGTTGGGGTGGGGGTGGGAACGAGTGAGGAGAGGTCAGTGGGGGAAAAAAGATTCATATGTAATACTTTAAACAAATAATTAAAAAAAAACACCAACTAGCTCATTCATTTAGTAACTAATGACTGGATTCTTACTGTGAGGCAGAGGCTCTGTACAAACATAATGATGACCATACAGTCCCTGTCCTCAGGGACTCCACAGCCAAATGTGCTGAGCACCATCCACCAAGAGGTCAGGTCTGGGTGACATGCAGATGGGCAGGGCTCACTGTGGGGTCTGTGAGCAGGTGAGTCCCCCCTAACACAGCAGTACTAGAAAGCAGTTTAATAAGGTATAACTGGACTCATAAAAAGGAATAATAACCACAGACTAATCACTAACTATTGGTAATTGGTGGAATAGCCATGGTGGCCAAACACCAGAGGTGGGATGGAGATTAGGGAGTAAAAAAGAGCTTCAGCCCGACCTCAGTGCCTCGGTGGTTGAGCACCAACCTATAAACCAGGAGGTCATGGTTCGATTCCTGGTCAGGACACATGCCCTAGTTGCAGTCCCATCCCCAGTACAGGGCGTGCAGGCGGTAGCCAAATCAGTGATTCTCTCTCATCATTGATGTTTCTATCTCTCTCTTCCTCTCCCTCTCTGAAATCAACACAAAAATTTTTAAAAGAGCTTCAGTTCTAAGGAGAGTGTTTGGGAAGCCATCTGGGGCATGTAAGAGGATGTGAGTTCCGGGCCCTAACACATTTCAGAATGGTGCTCTTTTATCTGCTCTGTCTTCATGTCTTCCTCCTTCTCTCCTTCCCAGTTGGTGCCAAGAAGTATAAGAATAGCTCGAGGCAAAGACAGGAAATCAGTTTTACTAAATGCTTCTTGCTGCCATACTTCTTCTCATTACCTCCTTATATAGTTGACCACATGAAGGTAAAATAAGTGTGGGCTGGAGTGGAAATGAAAGTCCCAGATGTTTCTTTTACTTGTCAACTGACAGCAGAGGACATTTTCATTATAACTTGAACAGAAAAAGAATATATATATATGGCTAATAACATGAAGATTAAAGACCCAGGGTGTAATAATACCAAATCCTTAAATAAATGGACATCTAAGCTCTAGCAGAATTTATTAAAGAATTTTATCCATGATGTCTCAGCTTACCTACTTTCACAGTCTTAACCAAAAATAACCTTCTTTCAGTTAGCAATTGGGAAGAAAAACAATATTTTTATATCTCTTAGGAGGATATTGGAAAATGGTAATATAATTCAGAAATTGAGAAAAAATGTTCCACTTTTCTGTGTTAAATATTAAAGTAGAACAGAGATGAACACACAACCATTTTTAATGGATTGTGCCGATCAATTGTGGGATCATCCTTTAGCCCCCAGTTGTGTTTGTAACACTGAACTAAAAGAGAACAAAAAGCTAAATGAAATGTTTAAGATATAAAACGCTTCCATCAATTATCTCATCCACGTGAACGTTCTTTTTCCTTCTGAGCCCTCGCACATTTTTCCAGACCATCCTGTGTCATTGAAACCCTGTGTTTACTGCGCCACATTGTCATTCTTGGTGTCACTTTTCTCTTTCTTCCAGAGCTTCTTTGAAGGGCAGTCTGCGCCATGGGACTCTGCTAAGAAAGATGAGAACAGAATGAAGAACAGATACGGGAATATCATTGCATGTAAGTATTGACGGTGTAATTGTGCTGGGCTGTAACTTCCTCCCGCTTCTGCGAAGATTGACCAGCAGCCTCCAGCAGTGAGAATTTACAGTGCAATTACTGCTCCATCCTGCTGGGACGCTGGCGTCGTGTTCATATTAAAGGAAGGAAAAACTGCCTAAATACCCCCACTATGTCAGTGTGTCTAGCTATGGGGCTAGTTTCACTGTTAGATTTAAGGTGTGGGTAACATCGGGAATGTTAAAATGCTGAGAAAGAAAATGCGTTTTAGGAGTAAACATAACGGTCCTAATGTTACCCAGCTGCGACGCGGGAATGACTAGAAATAATGACGCCCGGCTCGCCTTGCTGTAAGGAGCTCCGAGTTCTCCGCAACCATTAACTCATTAATCCTCCGGACACTTGGGTTAGGTGGGTCAGTAATGGCCCCATTTTAAGGACAGGAAACTGAAATGCAGAAGTTAAATGAGAGTCCCCATATCACAACACTCATTAGCCAAAGAGCTAGGATTGTATCTCAGAAATTTCCAGTTCCTGTGGAACTGAATGTTACCAATCCATAATGCCCTGGACGGTTTTTAAATTGAGCCCAACCTCATTAATGTTCCGTAACGATGCTGGGACACGTGGTAGATTGATGAGCCTCCCTCTCCCAGGGCTGAAGCCATCCATCCCCTGCATGAAACTGCTCTAAATCACACCATCTGCACCAAGTGTGCACAAGGTACTCACAGAATTAGTACTATTTCTAAATAGACATAAATAAAGTTTAAAAAAGCAGGAATAGACCCAGGGAGCATCTAGCTCCTCATGTCTTATTACTTACAAAAGAACAAACTTGAAAGGTTTGGATAGTCCAGGGAGCAATATATTAGCTCTATTGATTATGAAAGTGCAATTAAACTTGATTTGCCTGAGTTCACATTGCTTAGTAGGACTGTAGAGATTCGGTGGCAGCACAGGCCAGTGGAATTTTCTGGGATTCTGGAAATGGCCTTTCTGCGCTCTCCCGTGCAGTCGCCACTTACTAGGTGAATACTTGAAATGTGGCTGGTGCAACGGAGGGACTACTCTCTCAGCATCTTTCCAGGTTCAGCCCAGTGTCATTAACCATGGTCATCCGGCTGCACATTACATCTCTAGAATTACCCATCCCACATAACTTTGTACCCTTGACCAATATCTCCCCATTCTCCACACCCCCAACCCCTGGTAACCACTGTTCTGCTCTCTGCTTCTATGTATTCTTTTTAGACTCCACATGTAAATGAGATCGTGCACTTGTTCTTTTTGATGCCTACCTTATGTCGCAGAGTATAAGGCCTTCCAGGTTTATCTGTGTTGTTTCAAATGGTTATCTTTTCTTCTAGTGTCTGTTTTCTAAAGTCTCTTTAGAGCTGTCTGTGGTCATCAATATGATTTCATATAAGGCTCTGTGCTGGCATGTCCTGAGATAGCACTTAGATCACCTGCCGAACCATTACTCATACTTCTAAAGTAGGGTATCCAAATACTTAGATACTACTGTTAACCCACCCCAGCTAACTAGGGTGAGTTCAATACTGCATATGGCTGCCAAAATACCACTACTGTTGGCTTAAATACCAGAACTGTCGGGCGCCAGCCCTTGCCCACTCTCCATGCTAGACCTCACAGGCTGAGTTATTCGCTAAGGAGGTGTCCCAGCCGGGTGTGAGCTTCCCAGGTGAATCTGATGAAGCCAGTGCAGTGCCTAGGGCCCCTCTGAGAGCCATCATTTGGAACTGTTCCCTCTGAGACTGTCTGTGTGTCTTCAGTTATGGCAGTGTAAGGTCATCTTTGGAATTGTTCAGGTTGTGGAAGGATTTGAGGAATAAAAAGAATCAAAGTATGTATCTAAATCATATATATATATGCACACACACACACACACACACACACACACACACACACCATACTGGCTGTTTCTTTAAGTCATAGAGAAGAATAGCACTGTTATGGCCTCCCACACAGGCACAGACACAAACGAATATAATTGCGGAAAGATGATTTCATTAACTGGGGAGCCTGCTTCAGAGCACCTAGGCCTTGGGAATAACACCACTAACTAGGATGAGCAATGGGGGGATTCAGTCAACATATCTTAGAGATTCTCATTAGTGCTTTTCTGAGAATATGAGAAGTACTAGTAATGATCACATTCATTGTTTTGCAAACGTGTTGGAATCTAAAATGCTTTTAATGATGCTTTAAAACTGTTTATTGGCTTTTGCTCTTAAGTAAGTTAAACTTTTTTCTTATTTACACTATAACCGTGCTGAGCTAGCCCTTTCCAAATACAAACTAATACCCAGTCCACCATTAGTACACCACACACGTAAGCATAACCCTCTTGATACTCTCTTAATTATAATTAAGTCGGAACTTAAGACATATATCAAATCTCCCAGCTCATGGAAGCCCCTTACATCCAAGAGTCCTCTTTTCTGGTGGCAGGCAATTAGAGGTCATAGCCAGAACCTGCAGGTCCTTCCCAGGCTCCCTCCCCCTTCCTGTGGTCCAGTCAACAAAGACACATTGATCTGACGTGTGCCAGGCTCCATGCCAAGCCAAAGAAATTCTTTCAGCAGATACTTATTGAGAGCTTATTACATGCCAGGCACTATCCTAGGTGTCAAAGAGAGAGCAGGAAACAAAACAGAATTCTTCGTCCACATAGCACTCAACATGCGTGTGGGGCAAACAGAGAAACAACCCCTAAGTAAACTGTATAATGTGTATATTAGAAAGTGAGACACGTAACAGAAAGACAGCCTTGTGGTCAATGCAGTCCCTGAGAGGAGAAGATGCTGGTAGTACCTGATGCAGGTGAGGAAGGGAGCCGGTCCAAGCAGAGGCCCCGAGAGGGTGGTTCTTCCTCAGCTCGGTGTCTGGGGCAACAAGGAGCCATGTCACTGGAGCCGAGTGAGCTTGACCAAAGGGAGAGGTGGGAGGTGGGAGGTGGGAGGTGTGAAGATGCTGGGTGACTGCAGTGAGCCCCAACAGACACAGGCACCACCCTCAGGAAACTGCCATTCCTGCGGGTGGGAGGAGAAAATTAAATGATTGTACAAATGAACTAAGTGATTATACAAATAAATGAAATAAAGGGCCACAAAGAGAGCTACATGGTACTGTGAAACCCCATAGTGGGGGGTAGACTTGTTTAGGAGGTGTGAGAAGGCTTCCCTGAGGACGTGAAATGAAGACTACTTCTACTGAAAGCGGACCAGCCCCTTCGCATGAGGGAACCCTTGCATTTGAGGAACTGAGGGAAGGCCAGGTGGTGGCTGGAGCTGGGAGGGGTGAGGGAGGGCCGGTGGCCAGAGAGAGAGGGAAGCCGATGTCAGACCTGCAGGGCCTTCTAGGGGAGATTAGGGATTTTAGTCTTAAGATAAGAACCTGGAAAACCTTATTAAAGGATTTTTTTTTTTTAGGAGAAGGGGTGAGGTTTGTAAATTAAATTTGCCTTTGGAAAATTTAATCTAACTATAATGTAAAATAATTAAGTGGAAGGGGACATTAGTTAAGAGATTCAGTAACCCAGGCAGGAAGCAATGATAATGTGGACTAGAAAGAAGATAAGTAGATGCATTCAAGAGACATAATTGGTCAAATTGAATGGATAGCATGTGGGTAGGGAACTCAAGAGTGAGGTGACTCCGGTGTTCCTGGCTAGGAGGAGTATGGATGGATGGGTGGATAGAAGGACAGTTTGATGGATGGACAGATGGAAGGATTACTATTAACTCAGATAGGAGGGGAGCTCAGGTGGGCATGATGTTGGTGGTAGCAGGGAAAACATATTAGTTGAATCTGGGGAATATTGAGATGCCTTTGAAACATTTAAATGAGATACCAAGTAGGTGGTTATATAAACTTCTCTGAAACCCCAAAGAGAAACGTCTGAGCGTGAATACAAATTAATGAATCTTGGGTATTCAGGTGGAAGTGGAAGCCATTGACATGGAAAGATTATCTGTGGAGGGAGCATGGAGGGCATTGGGAGTCTAGAGGGACTTTAATAAGGAGAAATACTCAGACAAAACCACCCATACAGAGGAGCACTGCACCATGGAGCAAAGGGCATGCCACAGTGTCCTGCCAGAATATGTGCAGAGAAGACTGTGATGTAGCAACCTGAGGAGATCGCTCATGAGCATAGCAGGAGCTGCTATGAATGCAGTGGGTGAAAGTTGAGGAGGCCAGTGAGTGAAGATAAGACAGTGAGAACAGACAGCTTTTTGAAGGAGAAGAGAGGGGTCCCTACTGAGCTTGGTCTCCATTTCGATTGGGTTACCCATGCCCTCCTATCCATTTTCCCGGCTAATTGTGACATAGCCAAGAAGAAAGTGAAAGCTTTGCCAGTCTGTCCACCTGATTCTTTCAACCAATCTTGAGGGTCCCTGCTGAAGACCACTCTTCCAGGATTTTATTTTAATAGCCAGGTGCTTCTCTCTGCTATGTGAGTGACTCCTACAGTGTCACGTTTAAGGACTCTACTCCGTCATGGCCTGGCTTCGGTTTAAAGGCAGGTGAAGGGAGGAGCGGAAAACTGAACTCTAGTTCAGTTACATAAGAATGGACTAGCAGGGAGAGCTTTGGGGATGAAAATTCAGGTGGATGAGAGTAGGGGAGAAACTGATTGCTACACCAGGTTTAGGAAGGCAAAAAGCAAATCTAGAAAAATCAGGCAAAATAAAAGTCAGGGGTCCTACTGAGAATCTGAAGAATAATGAATTGGAATTTCTGAAAATGTCTAAGTGAAAAAGAGAAACAAGGCAAGAGTAAATTAGTAGCACCTAAAACCAACAGCAAGACTGAAGTTTAACACTAGCCCCCCACCGCTATACTCACTGTTTCCTTATTTGCCTCATGCTCAGAGCCCGCATGGCCTGAGCACCCAGGTGGGCACAAGCAGGGATACCAGGCTGGAGCCAGGCTCACCCAGGGGTGAGGCACCAGGCACTTCCAGAAGGTACTTGGCTTTTCTGTGTCTTGTACCATGAAACCAGTGCAGCAGCAAGAATATAACCACAGGAGGAGCAAAGCCATTATTTGAAGATCAATCATAATTAAAATTAATTTCCAATCTCCTCTCAGAGGGCAAAGTTTACTTAGATCACTGTGATTTTAATTTACCTTAAATATGTTATCAACATTTAGCAGAAAGAACAAATTGGTTGGAGGTGAAAGATTATCAATGATATGATTCACTTCTGCTGCTGTAGTAATATCTAATCACATGCAAGCAAGCCTGTTGCCCATATCTGTTGTGTTTAGTATGAAAATTGTAAAATATTTGAAGCTACTGAGCAGTGTTTTAAATGTAATATTACTTGAAGAAAATGGCATCAGTAACATGTTTCAGGAGCTGAAAGCATAGAGACCTGTTTTAAATATCACATTATCCCACTTCTATTGTATGAATGCAAACATACAGGCATGAACACCCAAAAATACATACATACATGAACACACAAATGTACACATGCATACATGCATATTCATTTATAAATACATGCATGCATGGACACATACATACCAGCAGATTATAATTGTTCATCAGTGAGCAGTGGTTTGTTATGCTTTTTTTTTACACTGAAAACATCCATTTAATTGTTTCTCTTGCCAAGTTAAAGTATACAAATCTCCTACTTCCATGATAGAAAAACTGGAACTATATTAAGCACAGTATCTGTATCTGACATAAAACGATATCAATTTGGTAACAGTATGAATAGTTATCCATTTCCATCAATCTGTATTTATATAGCTTAAAATTCTATTTGTAATTTTAACATGTAGTTATTCATCACATTACTTATTAATTTATATTTACAAATGCTTTTCACAATCTGTATAGAGTGCTAGA
This sequence comes from Myotis davidii, assembly GCF_000327345.1. NCBI lineage: Eukaryota > Metazoa > Chordata > Mammalia > Chiroptera > Vespertilionidae > Myotis > Myotis davidii. Next base: position 5,247,024 of record NW_006290305.1, on the reverse strand, counting down.
ATTTCTCCATAGCTGATTATCATTGTATTTATATCATATATAAAAGACTCAAATATTTCAAAAGCTGTAGTTACAGACTTTAAATTTTACTTCAAGAGTAGTTACTTCCTTTTGTGATTATTAAAACTAAAAAAACAAACAAACAAAAAACAGAAAAACCAAGAAACATTTATACATAGAGATTTCACAGACTTTGTTAGTTTTTTTCCTAAATGGGGCTTAAACATGGGTGACCTTGGGCTGCAGGGAGCACCTGACCTCCCTGAAATCATAGCTCCGTGCACGGTCCATGAGAGTGGCTGGAGAAAGGCATTTTTCCAACGGAACTCTCCATGGCTTTCCTCACCTCCCTCAACGTGGAGGGGCCACTTCACAAAACAAATGCCTGGGATGCCCCACAGCACAAGCCATCTCTGAGCTTGAGGAATTTCATAGCTGATACTTGTTTTGGGAAGAGAGACCCACTGATCTATGTGGCTGCAGTTTGTTATGCTTTATAACAGGTCTTTATGTGCCTATTTCTTACCCCCAAAATACAATGTTTGCCCTAGTTCATATAGTAAAGGCTTTTTGGAATAAATGAGAGGAATGGCAACAAGGCCTTTAAGGAGATTGTGTCTCAAAATGTCAGATTTTGTACTTTTCTTGATGGGTAACATTGAGTTATAATTATAACATAAATTTTAGTTGGCTTTTGATCATATTCCAGTCATCCCTGGCTAAGTAGGTTCTTTATTTCCCAATTATAAATGCCATTCATACACATTAAAAAAAATTGTGCAGTAATGAAAACTTGGGGAAAATTTCCCAGAACCTCACCAATAAAATTCAAACCCAGCTTTCTATTTTCTGTTTCCTTCAAATCTCTTTTTGTTCTGTGCCTTGAAGTTGATGGCTTTATTATTGTTAAATAAAGATAGGTCTATTGTTTTCTTTCTGACTATAAAATTAGTATAAACTGTGTAGAAAATTGAAGTAGTACATAAAATCACAAAGATGGAAGTAAATATCACCCCAAATTTTCCCACCCAGCAGAAAACCTATCCTTTCAGTCATCCCATCATGCATCCCTACACACATGTACAAATATATAGAGTTTCATACAGATAGACTCCCTGAGACATGCCGCTGTGTAACCTGCTCTACTTCACTCTACAGTGTGCCACAGGGCTCTTTCCAGGTAAAGGCAGAGTAATCCTTTTTATGATTGCCTCACAGTCTATTGGTTTATAAGACCACTGGTCATTAGTTCCCTGTTGATATCATTGAATGGTTTAAACTAGGTGGGGAGAGAATAAATTCTGGTTTAGAAAAGACGATCTCAGCCTGGATTCACTAGAGAGGGAGGAGTCTAGAGGCAAGAATGCAGTAGTCCAGGTGAAAAATCATCAGGTCTTGAATAAAGTCATTGGCAGTAATGATACAAGCAACAGCTCACTTTTACTTAGTTCTTACTCTAAACCACACATTTTATCACTAAAAGAAAAAATACTCCATAAACCTCATTTCAATAGTTCTTAAACATATCTACTAAGTACACATGAATAGCATAGGATATCTGTCCTCTAGTCGCGAGCTATAGAGTCACTGCTACTTCCGCCTCTATGTTGTCAAGGGGACTAGCCCATCTCGGGAGAGGCTGCCCAACAGAGGGACTCCCGAGGACTCTCAGACTGCAAGTCCATGAGGTTCCCTTTCCTCCTTTGAAAGACCTGTTTCCTAGGATATCTGGGGTTCAAGGGGAACATGAAGGAGTGTTCTACAAGAGAGGGATGGAGAGAATGGACTCTCAATTTCTTGTGGTAAAATGCATGTAATATTAACCTTACCATCCTGAGCATTGTTAGGTGTACAGTTCAGTTCATTCAGTTCATTCGCATTGTTGTGCAGCCACCACCACCATCCTTCTCCAGAACTTTTTCATCTTCCCAAACTGCAACTCTGTGCCCATTAAACAACAACTCACTACGCCCCTCCGCCCAGCCCTGCCATCCCCCATTCTACTCTCTGTCTCTGTGATTCTGAACACTCTAGCATCTCATATAAGAGGTTTTACAGTACTTGTCCTTTGGTGACTGGCTGACTTCACTTAGCATACTGTCCTCCATGTGACCTCTTATTTTTAAATAGTGAAATATAGGTACAGAAAGGGGTATAAAACATCCACAGACAGTTTAATAGATTGTTGTAAAGTAAACACTCATAAAACCAGAGCAGGACCCTTGCCAACACCCTGGGAGCCCCAGTGAAACTCGCCTGATCACAGCTTACCTGCTCTAAGGGTGGATCTGTGACCATCACAACACCATGTTCATTAGTGGGGCAGAGTTCACTGCTTTGTGCTCACCGGCTGGGTGTTGGGCAGGACTGATACATGTCGCAGTACAGCCCGGGCTGAGATTGGGCTCTGTGGCCTTGGCTAAGGTGTTCTTTATTTTTTAAATATATTTTGATTGATTTCACATAGGAAGGGAGAGGAAGAGAAATAGAAACATCAGTGATGAGAGAGAATCATTGATCGGATGCCCTCACACACCGCACACTGGGGACTGAGCCTGCAACCAGAGCATGTGCCCTGACCAGGAATTGAACTGTGACCTCCTGGTTCATAGATCGATGCTCAACCACTGAGCCATGCCAGCCAGGCCTCTTGGGGATATTGAGAATGGACATTATGTGGCCTCTGATCATAAGAAGTTATAATCTAGAAGAATCAACTTTAAAATAAAGATACTACTAGGCATATAAAGAAAAAGAAAAAGAATCTCAGTCTGCTCAGGAAATACTCTGTACACATATCTTGCTCCATCATCAGAGGAGTAGAGCAATTAAATTTGGAAAAGTAGCAGCCAAATTTTTTTAAAAAAATTGAGGGGTTAACTGACTAAATTGTAGGAGATGATGGGGAAACTTTCTTTCAAAGGCGCTGCTTATGGGAGATGAGAGCGCCGTCTTGTCAGAGATTGAAGTCCTTAATGAGAACATTGTGAACAATTTGAGAAGCCCGGGGGTAGTAAATCATGGGGAATGGGCGGCATTTATCCCGAAGGTCTAAGAGAAATAAACTGTGGATGGCGATTCTGACAAGGAGGTGCAATAGATCCTAAGACAGCCCTGCTTCTAAAGATTGGGTGGCTGTAAACACAGGGCCTGCCTTTTAAAAAACTGCCCAGGGAAAGTCGAGGACTACAGGGAGGTAAACCTAATCTCCCTCCAGAGGAGCTGACTAAAAGCCCGATGTGTGCAGAACCGCCATGATTCAGTTCTATTGTAACATCCTTCATCCGGGAGGCTCAAGTGGCTTTACCTGCGGAATGCTTATAGCTCCACCCTGGAATAGCTGTGTGTGTGCACCGGCTCTCCTAACAAATACAAAAGCCATAACAATCCACACATACCCTGTACCTCCCTGGCCCACCTCCCCCACAACATGAGCAATCTATGGACAGGGAGCCTCAGGTTTTGAGCAAAATATGGTAAAGCAGGTCACCCTGAGAAAAATTCTGACTGCCTTTGCGTCCAGTCCTGGGTTACTGTCATCTATTTGGAAGGAAAGATTTCTCTGCTAAAAACAGCATTCATTTAGGAAAATAGTTTTTATATCACAGATTTTTCACACAATAAAAGTTTCACTTTATTCATTTAAAAAAACAAATGGAGGGGAACCCAGGTATGTTCCAGGCCTTAATCTTGGGGTCAGGAATAGAACAGTGAGCAAAAAGGAAAACATCTGGCCTTATAGGGTTTTTTGAACTTTTCTTTTTAAAATATAGATTTTCAAGGAAATAATTGAGATTTCTCAATGGTCTTTGTGGAGAAAATTTTTCATTCAGAAAATAATTTAAATATAGTTGACTAATACCATAAACACAACCCCTATCCAGTACTTGTGTGTCGGACATCATGCTTGGCACGATGTGTTAAATGTGTTTTCGTTTAATCCTTAAAGTAGCCCAGTTTGAGGCATGTGCTGTCACTCCCTTCTCCAGATGCATTGCTCAGGCTTGCTGGCATAATTGAGTCTCATCTAGTCACATGACTGATGGGGAGAGCCTTGTTCTACCTGACTGTATGCCCTCAGGTACAGAGGGAGGGCTTAGAGAAATCATGGACGATGACTGAAGTTAGAACCACGTCCTCACCTCCCAGAAGGCTGGGCTGTGGTTTATAACCATCATTTGTCAAGGTGGATGTCATAGGCAGCCTTCAAAATCTCAGGGCTTATATGTGATTTAGTGAAGTTACTAAACTTTCAATCCAAGAAAAAAAATTCCGTTGTGATTCAGAGGACTCTTCTGTAGAAGTTTCAAACTTCCCCCAACTCTACATATCCATAAATGATCAAAGAATAAGTTAATGAGATTTACTGTGAAATTCTTACCAGTCTTAATAGCAAAATAGGAAATGTAGAAAGTGTGGTATTTAACTCTTTATCTTTAAAGCAGCATGGACGTTGATGGTCTCCATGTTATGTTCTTTTAATCCCGGGCTCTGAGCATCTCAACAGATTGCTTTTGTTAATTGTTTTCCTTTTCCTTTTCAGATGATCATTCCCGGGTGAGGCTGCAGACCTTAGAAGGAGACAACAACTCAGACTACATCAATGGGAATTATATCGATGTATGTACCTTGAAACTGTCAATAAGCCTGCCTGTTCTGACACATACCACATGGTGTGCATGCACAGGCCGGGTGGACACATGTTGGTCCGGTTCCTGAAGCACTCACACCAACACTGCCCCATACACCATAGAAGTTTACAGTGAGGGCTTGGCCACTCCTTTCTCAAATCAGCCTCTTTGCTGGCAAATTCTCTGTAACATTCAGTGCCGTTTTTGCCATCCCATGTCAATGTGGACTCAGAAAATGTTATTTCCATTTTTTGTCAACAACTTAGATTGTTTGACACGTTAAAAAAAATCTGTTTGCATATTAAGAGGACAAAACTCTCTAATTCCTAATTCAATGATTTGCCATCTCTTGTCATCACTGCACTTTTAAGTTGCCTTCAAAGTAGTCTGCAGCTGTTAACCAGGACTTCTGATGCACGCAAGACATGGCCTTAAATATGCAAGCTGTTTAATTATTGAAGACTGCTTCTTTGCTCATTCTGCATCATGTTAACTTAATGTCTTACATTAGAATAAATTCTTTAGGTGGCAGCATATTTTCAGTTGGAAGAATGAATGAAATCAAAAGTAGACTGAAAATCGAGGGAAAACTGCTGTTATCTCTACAGCCCAAGTTTACATTAAGCGAATTTCAGCCCTCTTACAGTTCCTCACACTATTCCCTAGTCCACCAATACCTCCATGCGCAGTTTATATATATATATTCTTTTATTTTCTTGGTTGAGTATTACTCAGGTGCTATTAAAAGTCCTAGTATTACAATCTCCAAGAGTTACCTAAAAATAACTATAAGAATGTTATTTTTAGCCCAGCCTGTGTGGCCCAGTGGTTGAGCATCAACCTATGAACCAAGAGGTCATGGTTCGATTCCTGGTCAGGGCACAAGCCCAGGTTGGGGGCTCGGTCCCAGGTGAGCAGCATGCAAGAGGCAGCCGATCAACATGAGTACTGAGAGGTATGCAAGACCTGTTTGTTACCTTCTCCCTGAAGCCTCGCAATTCAGAAGATGAAGAAACCTCTTCTCTATAACACTCCTTCTTTTGGGGTATTCCAAGGGAATCTCCTTCATACTCCAATTCCAGCTCCTACAATCCCTGAGCACAGGGACAATGTCTTACTCAGCTTTGCATTCCCTGCACATGGGACATGCCTGAAATATTGCAAGCACTTAAGAAGTGTTTGTTGAATCTGACTCAAGATGTAAATGTGATCAGATTAGGCATTGTAATGGAGGTAATTTGAACTAAGCTTTTTTAAAAAATGGGTGGGTAGCAATACAGAGGAAGAAAGACATAAAAGTAATGCAACTACCAGATTTATTAGTTTTAATTTTAACATAGCAAAGAGTCAGTATTCAGGGCCTCTTTATTCATTTAGTCAATAGGATGTTATTGAGCACCTATTACATGCCAGTCACTGTTTTAGATACTGGAGATATAACTGTGAACAACTCATACCAAAACGAAAAGCAAACCTCTAAACTAATGGAGCTGATGAACCAATTGAGAGAAAGAGCCAAAAAATGAAAGAAGTCAGTTATTCTGATGGTAGTATGTACTGTGTAGAAAACAAAAGCCATAAAGGGGGAATAAGGAGACCAGCAGAGATGGATTGCAATTTTGAATAGAGCGGCTGGAGTCAGCTCCACGGAGAAAGTACATTTGAGCAAAGGAAAATGAGAGATTGAGCATGTAGATGTCCGGGGGAAGAGCATTCCAGGCTGAGAAACAGCTGTGAAAAGGTCTTGATATGGAGGATGCCTGGCGAATTTGAAGAAAAACAAGCTGGTGAGTGTTGGTAGAATGTTGTGAAGGGAAAGGGAGTCGTAGGTGATGAGATGAGAGAGGTCGTGGAGCCAGGTGATAGAAACAGCCATAAGTACTTTGGATTTTACTATGAGATGGGCAGTCATAAGAGGGATTTGAATGGAGGGATGACATGATCCGGCAGCTGTGAAGAGGATGAACTGCAGATGGACGAGAGTAGAAGCAAGGAGACCTGTTAGATGGCTGTGGAAGCAATCAGAGAGAGATGATGGCTGGGCCGAGTGGTGGTACTGGAGGGTAAGAAAATGGTCAGATGATGAATTTATGCTGAAAATAGAGACAATGGATTTGCTGGCACATTGGCTATGGGGTGTAGGAAAAAGAGAGGGGTCAGAATGTCTTCAAGAAATGGAGTTAAAATTATCTGAGAAGAAGACTGTGAATGGAGCAGATTCAGGTAGGAGGTAGATAGGACATGAGTCCAGTTTTAAGTTTTATTTTTATTTTGTTTAAATATATTTTATTGATTTTTTACAGAGAGGAAGGGAGAGAGATAGAGAGTTAGAAACATCGATGAGAGAGAAACATCGATCAGCTGCCTCCTGCACATCTCCTACTGGGGATGTGCCTACAACCCAGGTACATGCCCTTGACCAGAATCGAACCTGGGACCTTTCAGTCCGCAAGCCGATGCTCTATCCACTGAGCCAAACAGGTTTTGGCCAGTTTTAAGTTTTAAATAAATGTTAAACATCCAAGTGGAGATGTAAAGTAGGCAATTGATATCACATCAGGATTTCAGGGGAAAGGCCAAGACTGGAAGTAAGAATGCAGGACTCATCCATGCACAGATAGTATTGAAGCCCATGAGACTGAATGAGATCAACAAGAAGTGAGTGTAGACAGAAGAAAGAGTCTTAAGAACTCGGCACATCAACATCACATCCAGGTGAAGGGGAGGAAGCAACAAATGAATAAGGAAGGGTAGCTAGGGAGGGAGTAGGAAGACCAGGAGAGTGTTCTATCCTGGAAGCCAACAAAGAAAGTATTTCAAGGGGATTAATTGTGTTCATGCTGCTGATAGATCAATTAGATGAGGATTGAAAAATGGCCATTGTGTTTAGCAATATAGGTCATTAATGGACTGTGTGGATTATTTCAGTTTACAAATGAGTTCCTCCTATCTCCTAGCACCTTGCTAGCACCAACATATAGAGCAAATGAATTAGACCAGGATCTTGCCATGTGGAGTTCATCAGCTGGCAAGAAGTGAGGGGTCATCTAAATAATCGTATTTAATCTTTGCCATGATTCTATGTTTGAAACACATAGCAGGTCAGTTGTACAAAAGAATGTGTTTGCTTTTATTTTTTGTTATTTTGTTGTTCAACCTGTTTTTAAGAGCAAAACAATCTAACAGATATGCATTTAAGTTATCTAAAAAAATCCATATTTCCTCTTTAAGTTTCCTCATTCTGTTTTCCACACGGCTTTGGGTGCAGTATTTTAGGTCATTTCAGGGGACAGAGACAGAAAGTATTAAGGTCCGTGGTGACATTATGTTTCTTGTGTGTAATTTTCTCTAAGTTGACTTTATCTTTCCCAGATATTGATTCTACAGTGTTCTTTGCCCCCTTCTTTATGTGGTCTCCGTTTTCATCTTTCCCCTTCATATAGGGTCACAGTGAAAGGAAGGGGGTCTTATCTAATTGCTGCCTCTTTAAATTCCTGGTCTCTGCTACAGCGTCATGTCATGGTATTAGCAGTGTTTAAGAATGATGTTTAGTATTACTATTGATATAACTGCCTATACCAATATAACAGAATACGTGGTCAAGCCTTGGCACATTGCCAACAATGCCCAACCATAAATGAAATTCTATTGTACATTCTCAGCCTATTTTCACTCTACTAAGAGTCATGGTCATGTTATTTTGGAGAATCCATAAGTTGTTGGTGTTTATTGCTCATCTATCATCTCACAGCTAGTGTGCAATTCAGTTACTCACACCCACTCTGCAAGCATCAGAATTGTAGTGTTTGATGCACCTTTGTTTATTAAGAGGGACTCAATGGCACTTAGTCTGATCATTTAACTTTCAAGTGATGCAACTGTTGGTATTTGTGGATGCGTTCATTTTGGCAAACTTAGCATGTGACCTCTGTGCTGCTTATTAATTTTAGGTTTGTGAAATATTCTTTCTCATTTTATTTTTAGGGCTATCATCGACCCAATCATTATATTGCTACCCAAGGTAAGTTTATTTCAGCTTTAATGTCTTTCTTCAGTTATTTGCCCATTCTGTATCATTGTGTACCTATTTCACCCTCCCTCGGATATTTGCATTTTGCTATAGCACCATTTATTGCAGTTCTAGTCACCAACACATACACCTTGTTTTAACAGCAGAAGTTCTGCTATGTAATGGTTTAGTTAGAATTTAATACTGAGATCATTATAAGAATTATATTCATCAGTTCATTATTGAATTAAATCTCTCTACCTTAGGAATTAATCTGACATCTGAAAATATATGGCAAGCTCTCTTTCTCACACTACTTGCAGTTTAGTGGGGAAGATGTGAAATGCCTATATACTAGTACGTACACAATCAATTAAAAACTTGTGTGAGAAGTACAGAGGAAATGTTAGGGGAACTTGGAGAAGAAAATATATTTTAGATCAGATGTGATGACCTGAAAACAGCATTGTGGCAGCGGTGAGACTGGAAGAACTTCTAAAGGGCAGAGATATGAGCAAAGATCTGAATTCAAGAAATGTGTGCTCGTGGGTGGAAAGCAGATGGTGGATCACTTTGGCTAAAGGAAAACGGAAATAAAGCTATAGGACCATGTTGAGGAAGTCCATGGCCTGGTTTTCTTATCATCTTCCCCACCAATTATGAGGCAAGTCATCTGTGGAGAATGAGGATCATGAGAATTCTGAGGTTTTCAGGAACAAGGTATCATAAAGGATGAATTAATGAGTCAATAAAAATAAATTGAAGCAGTGCTAAGAAGCAGAGAAGACCTAGTTAGGGTTAAAGAGCATACGCTCTCTCCATTTTATTATTTTGTGATTGTTTCCAGTAATTCATCATGCCCAATAAACAAGAGCAGGACAGTCAAAAGGATGTGACCTGCCAATGATTAGGGATTAGCAGGAGACTGTACACAGAAAGTCAAGAAGCAGGGGAGTCAAGGATGCCAAGAAAATCATGGTTGGAAGGTCTAGGCTTGGTTGCAGGGGGTCATAGGTGTCCAGTGGACTGCAAGGAGAGGGAGAAGGCCAGGTTCAGTTAAAGAGTCACAGAATGAGAGAAAAGGCCGTTGTAGCCAGAGTTCAGTCACATCTTCAAGTTCCTATGATGATGATGATGATGATGGCTCCCCAAATTACAATATTAACATCAAAAATCACTGATCATAGATAACCATAAAAATATAATAATTAGAAAGTTTAAAATACTGAGGGAACTCCAAAAACATGACACAGACATAAAGTGAGCAAATGCTATTGGAAAAATAAGGCAAAAAAAATAAAAATAGGGCTAATAAACTTGCTTGACTCAGGGCTGCCCCAAACTTTCAATTTGTAAAAAACATGCCATCTGCAAAATACAATAACGCAAAGGACAATAAAACAAGGTATACCTGTATAGTATGCTACAAGTTTACTAGTAACTGTGTTCTCAGATTGCCAGTAATAAAGATTTCTGATCATCTGCAGTAATTGACAGGCTGAGGTAGAACATGCACATGGATCACCTTCATTCAAATAAAAACACAAACACCTAAGAATCCAACAAAATGAGTGATAAAAACTACCAGACAAATGCAATGTTTCAATCTCTGCTCCCTTTTCCCCCCCTCTATTTTGCACTGATGTAATTCTTTAAAACATATTCATAGCAGGAACCCATGAAACTGACAACCACTTTTATTCCCAAGAGTTGGAAATACATAGATTTTTCAACAAGTTCCTTCAATATAGAGGGCATGTCATGAATTTATCTATTTAGTCTCTTCCTCTCCCTCAGCTTTATTGATTTTTCTACCAGCAACTGACTCTGACCTTTGATGATAATGGTAATGTTTCTGCAAATTGAAGGGACCACATTCAAGCCAGATCTGTGGCTTTTTTTAGTATGTTCTTCCTATTTCCCCTCCATTTAATTGTTTTCCGTCTGGTGGCTAACACTTTGATGACCCAGTATTCACTTCATCACATCTGCCTGACCAGCCATTAATACAACTGTAGCATACAGGATTTATGATTAGGCGCACCAGGGATCAAAGGAGAGGAAGCACGTCTGTTACTTCATGTCCGCACTCAGAGCCAGGGCAGACTTAGGATTTCAAAAGCACAGTTCACTGTGGGGGCAGATGAGTGCGCAGCTGGGTAGGATTGCCCAGAACTTACTATATTTCACAATGTAAAGGTACCCGGATACCCCACAGAAGACTGTGCGGGCCTTAGGCTGGAGGAACACATTTAGAACACATTTAGAACCATTCCAAAATGATTTGGGCGAACGCCTGCCAGCCACATGGTGTGCAAACGAGGGGGCCCTGCAGACGTGTTCTTTTTATTATTGTTTACTTTTATTTTAAAACTGTCTTCAAGACTCCCGCTTTAAAGAACTCAGAAAAGATGGTGCCAGGCTGTTGTGGAAGGAACTCAGTAAGTCTGTGTTGGGCAGGGCCTGCCCAGCACCGAGTCCCTCTTTCTCACGTCTAAGCTCATCTGTGGATTGGACACACAAATATCGGAGGATCCTGCCCGAGGAACTTCCCTGTAAATCCTTCAGGGGGAGCAGCCATAAACCATGACATCTGGAGGGCATGTCATAGTCAGGTGGTAATGCCCCAGCACTTGGCTGGGGTACCCAGGAGCCGAAGAAGGGGTAGAGGACGTGGTGGGGGATGGGAGGAAGGAGGCAGGGCAAGACTTCAGCGGGCCTTGAAAGATGAGTTCCCTTATCAGAGGACGAGCGAATGGGAGGATTGCTGAGGTTTGGGAGGAGCACCGCCCCCACAGAAGGTGTGAGAGAGCAAAGGTCTTCACCTCTGTGGCTTCTTGAGTTTCCTAAATCACTTGTTGAAATGGATCTTCTCTCTGGAAAAATTCACATGTACACACAATTTTACATAGCTGTTTAGGCACTCACAGAATTAATAAAGCCCAGCCTGAAAAACCTGGCCACCCAGATAAAAACCCTGAGCTAGTGGGGCTAAGAACAAAGGACTGAGAGGTAAAGTGAGGACACTTAAGAGGCTTTGAATAGGCGTGTTATTTAATGAAAGGCAGGGAGACAAGGGATGAAAACAGTGCTTTAAGTAGATTAATTAGTGTGGAATTATCCTGGATAGAAACTGGAAACTAAGATAATAGGGAGTAATCACAGAAAAATCTGGATGAGAAATGAATAAGTCAGACAATAATAGCAGGGCAGTTGTAGGTTTTATTTTATTTAATAATCTAGGTTGCATATGACTAAATATGTTTTCTAATATGAATATATTGTAGTGTCAAAAACTGTTGATTTTAGTGTGTTTCCTTCTCATTTAATAAAAAGTGATAAATATATATTCTTTCCATATTAGTAATTTGGGTTGATATAATACTTTTCTTTCTGAAACGCAGCATTTTTATTTGTCTATTCATTCAAGAACTATTAAGTGCCTATTGTGTACTAGGCTTTGTGCTATAACCAATGTAATGTATTTTCTATCCTCTGACTACTTTGTTATTACTCATCTCATTTCATGAGTATCAGAATTGAGACCCATGAGGAGAGAAGCAGGGGTTGGAAACAAAACTAATGTGTAGCTGTGTGCTGCAGTGTGCGGACGGGGATGCTAGTAATGCATGATGACGTGCTTCTCCCCCTGAGAAGAGGCTCAGAGCTTATGCTTCTTCCCATGCATTGCAGGCTGCCTCTTTCACGGGCTTTACAAAGCACACCCCTCAAGATCTCATGGTTAGTCTTTAATAAAACGAATCTATAGTGCAACCCCTTCCCTTCTAAGTTATGCTTCTCAAAGAAGCAAATTTTCTGTGACACAGTCATATCTGAAAATACCTTTTAATTAAAATTGTCTTAGATGTCCTCAAATATGACACAGACTATCCAGGGTCTCCCTGTTCCCACACAGGTGTCTGAGCACCTGTGTGGAGACCCATTAGTCATGGCCTGCACAAAAAGAGACCTTACATGGGAAGATCAAGGCTAAGCTCAGAGCTCCAATCCAGTAGTCAGCCCTGTCAAGTTAGCACAGTTCAGACAAAAGAAAAGATGAAGTGGACTATACCCAAGGCACTATACTCAAGAAGAGAACCATGCATGGATGTTAACAATGCAGAGTTAAAGTTACATCTGTTATGCTCAGAGACTCTGAGTGCTCAGTGGCATGTCTCAGGACTTCAGGTCGCACTGGCATAGGCCACAGGGACTGATATGGAAAACCAGATACAGCTAGTTGTTTACAATGAGAAATGTCACTGTCCATCAAACAGAACTGCCCTCAGCCTCGCAAGGACATTTTGTGTCACAGGCCAGCTAAAGAGGGAGATGCCTGGGCAGAATGTTGCCTCATGACCTCACACCAGAAAAACGCCCCAGAGCACATTCATGGATTCAACAAGTACCTACCAACCGCGTGGTAGAGAGCTGGCTAGAAGCAGATGCTGAATGAGAATACAAGAATGAGTGAATGAATGAATGAATGAATGAGTGAATGAATCGGGAGTTACTCTGGGCCAGACACCAATTAAGCAGCAGAATATTCCAACTTGGCAAGAAGGTTATCTCATATTGGCCCAACAAAGCATCTACCACCTGCATGAATTTGAGGATTGTCATCACCAGCACCTGTGATTATTTCTTTTCTAAGTTAAGGTCTAGTCAACTCCTATTCTCACTAACATAATTTCCTTAGACATGTCAATAAATCAAGACACGGTTTTTGGAGATAGTCCATCTTGTTAAACTACACACTTATCTCCGCACTGACCTACCTCTTCGTGCTTATCCCCACCACCACCCCATATACACCTTATGTAATCAGTTTTATTTGTTCATAATTATAATTTGCTGATAATTTGAAAAAGAGAAACCTAAAACACTTTCTCTAGGGACTTTGAGCTAGAAGCAAACTTTTATGTGAAGATAATAAAAATGCAGAGTGAAGGTTTATAGTGGGAATGGCTCCAGAACCTCCCCTCCCGCACAGGAGCTGCACCTTTGCTCAAGTGACTTCCTTCTGTTTGCTGTTCATCTGTTTTTCTCCTGCTCTTCTTCCACATACTCTGTGTGGTATGAACACTTTTCATAGGGTTTTCAGAGAGAGAAATATGGTTTATATTTTCATAGCTCAAAATTCCCCTTCAGGCCTCTGAAGCAGTAAATAACATGCTTAGAATAAGACACACTTCCCCCAGCACGTCATACCTGCAGCCAAGACGTGTCAGAACATCTATACAAGTTCTCCATACTTTATAAAGCAGCTTTTGTCTCCTGCATGTTGGCCTCCAGATGGAGGTGAACACTTGAAATTATTTCTCAGTAGAATTGGAAGAAAAAATGTTTTTTAAATCAAAAGCTAAGCCTTCCGTAAACAACTTTTGTTTTTATTCCTCCAAGCTCCAGTGCAGCTCACTCCTCACGTACAGATTCTGGGTTAGCTGGCATTGCTTTTCCCGGCTATGTTGTCCTCACATTGTCAGGGTGTGGCAGGTTATGTTTGGATTCACTTACTCGATGCTATTTGAGGTTGATTTAAAACTATTGCCCCGTCAAGTGGAGTATTCTCTAGGGTCCAAATTTAAATAGGGAGGCTGTGGGGAAGTATGCTTTATATACATAGGCAAACAGTGACCCTCGTGAGGTCTAGATATTCCAAATAACAGTGCCAAGATCTCCATGCAGGGCCTGCCTGCATTTCACTCTCCATCTCTACTTTCCCAAGGAAAAATGAACAGTTGCAATTAACAACTTATCCACAAACTTCCTTTGAAAGAATAGTTTCTCTTCACCAAATTAATTTTAGAAGATACTGACCAAAAAGCTAGAAGGTCAGATCATAGACATCTCTCATCCCTGTGCTCTTAATAAACTTGCTTGTTACTGGTGGGAATGTTTAAAGTCAGGTCGCAGGTTAAAAGATAAATCCAAAAGTTGCCCTGATTGGTATAACTCAGTTGGTTGCAGCGTTGTCCCACACAATGAGGGGTCTTGGGCTTGATTCCAAGTCAGGGCACATACCCAGGTTGCAGGTTTGAACCCCTGATTTGATGTTTCTCTTTCTCTCTCTCTCTCTCTCTCTCTCTCTCTCTCTCTCTCTCTCTCTCTCTTCCCCTCTCTCTCCTCTCGCTTCCTTTCTCTCTAGAACCAATGAAAAACATCCTTGGGTGAGGATTGAAAAAATAAATACATAAATAAAAGATAAAACTAAAAATAGATCACATTAGTTAACATCCACCTACACTGTTATAGATGCCTTGTTGGGAATATATCCATCGAGTAATGGAACCTAAATTAATAGAGAATGATTTGAAGATGAATGGTCTGATGTTAAGCAGGCATCCAGTTTTAGACTGTCTTAAAACAAATACTTTTTAAATCTTTAATAGTACTTTATAGGTGTTCCTCAGTGGAAGTAGAAAAGTATAAAATCTTTTTAAGCTGGTAGAAATGTCAGAATCTTTAAGCCCAACTCGCCTGTTTTGTCGTTGAAACTTAAAGCACAGATTGAGTTAAGTGATCTTCATCTATATAAGCTCAAATGAATCATGTACACAAAAGTATTTGCAAACCGTATGGACTAACATACATATTTAATAGAGTGCATGCAGTGTTCAACCTAGGAGAAACGCCTGGTGTTTCTGGTCTCCTCAGGGGCCTTTTGTTCAACAGCGAGGAAAAATGAGGTCACATCTTTCTTCCAGGGTCAGGCTTTGAAAGGGTAGAGCTGTAGCTAAGTACCCAGGTAGCTGCCCTGGTGCCGGCTTCCCCAGGCCTCCAGCACCATAGACCCTTGCGAAGCAGAGCCGTATCTTTCAGGCCTAGTTCATCCAAAATTAAACAAACATTTCCGTGCACCACCAAGCGACTGGCTGAGTAAAGAGTCAGGAATACAGCCGTGACCTCAGGAATTACATAGCGCTGGTATCTGTATAAATAACCAGCTCTTACTTATTTGTGAATTTGCCGCAACACCAGCTTTTGGAACTACTTCAGGCTATTTTTCTCCCCATCCCTACCCCATTTAGCAGGTGAAAAGGTGAGCCCCGAAGCATACCTTCTTGACTCTCATGACCAGGTTCCTTTATCACACACGGACACCACTTTGGACAAGTTTGTCAAGGCAGCAAACAGTTAGCAAGTTATTATATTATTATTATTATTATTATTATTATTATATTAACTGGTCATTGCAAGTTACTTCTTTTTCTTGCCTTCTCACTCAGAAGGATGCTCCTGGGAATTTCCTGATGTAATGCCCCACGCTGCCATTAAAAAATTGAGATTGCCTGCACTGAGCTATGTCTAGGGAGTCAGCTTATCTCTATTTTATCACTTATTAGATTATTCGCTTTTTTCTTAAATAAAAGAGACCTCACTTGTATGGTGGGAGAAGCTTAATTAAAGAAGATAGAGACTAATGCAAGCGTTTATTTCTCTGGCAGGGGCCCCCGAAGCATGTGAATATAGGCTTTTCCCTTCACTTTTCTTCTCCTCGACAGAAGGCAGCCAGATCCTTTGGGTCACCAAACCCCTCCATTCGGAAGGGCGCTGTTCTTTTTTTGTTCTCCTTGATTGCCTTCTCTCTGTTCCCTTCTTTACAGCATGAGCACGCACTCGGATGGGTTTATGAGGGTTCTCTTTGGAGACAGGCCTGATGAATGCTCTGTGACTCAGCCAGCAGGAGGCTCTTGTGGTATGAACATCTGTCACGTTCCCCTCTTCCATGGCTACAAACACTTTCTTGAGCGCCTCTTCCCAGCTCTTCATGCAATATTGCTGTACAACCTGTCTCAGGGATCAAGGACCAACGGTCCCTCTGGTAGTGGTGTCTTTATCTCTGCATCGTGGAGCAGATTGCTGCCACATACTGCCTACCAACTCTTTCATTCTTTTCTACATAAGGGTTTCTCTTTGGAGGCATAATCTTTACCCCTGTCACTCAAATCTGATTTGTCTGCCTTTATTATTCTGCTTTCTATGTCAAGAATAATAGCAGCCTTTGCACTCCTGCTCACAGTGGTACCTCTGCAAGCTGGAAATGTTGATTAACTGCTAGGGAGGGCTGAATAGAGTCCAAAAAGAATGCAATCCAAATAATGGTTCCTTTAGGTAGATGGTGTATCCAGAAATGCTTTGGAACATTACAGTTTCAAGTCCTGCCAGGAGTCACCCGGGTTTTTATTTATAAATATTTCTTTGCTTGTGCGAAATGGTCACAATCAAGTCTTTGAAACTTGGCCCTAAAATTCCTTCCATATACAAACATGTTTTATGTCAGCAACAAGGACAAGAGCTTTCCCTCCCAAGAGGCAATGGAGCAGAGTGGTTGATGAGAGTGTAGACCAGCTGTGGGCAAACTACGGCCCGCGGGCCGGATCCGGCCTGTTTGAAATGAATAAAACTAAAAAAAAAAAAAGACCGTATTCTTTTATGTAATGATGTTTACTTTGAATTTATATTAGTTCACACAAACACTCCATCCATGCTTTTGTTCCGGCCCTCCGGTCCAGTTTAAGAACCCATTGTGGCCCTCAAGTCAAAAAGTTTGCCCACCCCTGGTGTAGACTCTAGAGTTAGACTGGCTGGGTTCAGATACCACCTCTGGAAGTGCCCTCTCAATAAATATTAGCTACATTCTTCTTATCATTATAATTATATGGGTTCCAAAAGACACATATCTCAATAGCACATAGGCAGTTTAGGCTTTAAACCAAGGATAGTGCATACTCGTAGCTCTCATAAAAGCTAATACATTCTACATATATTAATGCCTCCTTCCAGAAAAATGTATCAAGGGGAACCACTTAAGTTTTCACCAACATACTTCGTCTTTCTCCAAAGTACAAAGATTATCATCATTGTCCTAAACTTTTCAACAAAAAACAACCATGGGTTAGAAAGACAACAAACTATATTATAAACAGGGAGAAGCAGATTTTCCTTTAGTTTTTAAAGTCGTGCAGAAATTGAGCAGCTCTGATAGCAGCATAGGACACCAGCCTTGGTGGTGTCTGAAGCTTCCCTGACGCACACTTAAAGCTGGATTACACGTAAGTGAAAACAGCTTAATTCCACAGACCAGGCAGGTTCCTTCCCAAAAGGCTTCGTCCAAATCAATTTGTGAGAATTGCACGAGGATGTTTTAGAGCAGAGGTTTGGAAGGCTAAGAAACCGCTGGAGAACTAAATGGGGCTGAGAAATGATTTTCTGGGAAAGAGAAAAATAAAGACCAGAGCAGAGGGGGAAATAAAGAGGAAGGTGTGTGCTCTTGGCCTGCCTCTGCAACCTGTTTGTGTTGGGTGAGGATGGTTAGGCAGGCGCCATCTTCTGCTTGGCTAGAGGTTGACCAGATGCCTAAAAGTTGCCGATCATAATCTGTATCAAGGATATAGTAAATGGAGTAAGTCTTAACTGAAAGGAATTCCTCCAGACCACTTCTGAGATCAGTTTCACACATGGCATCCCAAGAAAAACAGGTGTCCCCCAAGCACTGCCTGTCAGCTTATGGAAAGGACCACAGAGTAATAGTTAATGGGTGTACAATGATTTTAAATAATTATTTTTCTTTTTAAAGTGAAATAACAATATCATGGTTTGGGTCTTTTTTTGTTTGTTTTTTGTGGGGTTTTTTTTGGTTTCTTTTTGTGTTGTTGTTTTTTTGCTTAATCCTTTCACCTTTTTCACCCAGCCCTGCAACCCTTGTTCCCTCTGACAGCTGTTAGTCTTTTCTCTCTCTGAGTCTGTTTCTACAGTATTCTGTTTATTAGTTTGTTTTATTCATTAGATTCCATATATGAGTGAAATCATATGACACTTGTCTTTCTCTGATGAGCTTATTTCACTTAGTATAATGTTCTCCGGGTCCATCCATGCTGTCACAAAGGGTAAGATTTCTTTTTTACAGCCAAGTAGCATTCCATTGTGTAAATGTTCCACAGCTTTTTTCTTCACTCATCTACTGATGGATATTTGGGCTGCTTCCAAATAATCCTGCAATGAACATAGGGTACATATATTTTTTTGAATTAGTGTTTCTGGATTCTTAGGATATATTCCCAGAAGTGGAATCCCTGAGCCATGAGGCAGTTCCATTTTTAATTTTTTGAATACAAACCTGTATTCCCACCAACAGTGAATAGGTGTTACCTTTTCTCCACATCCTCGCCAACACTTGTTGTTTGTTGAAGCGATTTTAGAATTTATATGCAGCATGTCCATTAATGTTTGGTTTATACCAATGTTCTCCTAACTCAATCGGACATGACTTTGGGTGTCCAGCCAGCATTTTGTATGTTCTCTAATGCACCTGGAAACCCACATTTCATGCAACTGATTATCTGGAGAAAGCCACAAATATTTGCAGTTATCGTTGACACACTTTCTTATTTCAGTCTAAGAGGGGAATTTTAGGGAATGGTAAGAGTGAAATATAAATATCAACATGTGGATTATGTGTTTGAGAGAAAATGTTATTCATGAATAGAGAAAAATGTATGCCTGCTTTTAGGTTATAAGATCACACAAACCTGTGAGCCAATTTAGATAGACTAGAGCAAGCATATCAAACTCAAGACTAACAGGAGCCAGATAAAGAAGGGTTAAATTTATGTGGGCCGCAAAAAAAAAACGCTTCAATTTTCATGGAAACATAGGTTTATTTCAATAGAGACATGCTGAATACAAAGGGCTGAAATAAATGAGTAATTGTTAACATAAAATAGAACATTTGAAAAAATTGATATTTTTTCTTATACATTAACTTACCAGACACTGAATAACTGCACAAATTAAGTTGTAGTTTGTTATTAATAATTATGTATAACAGGATATTGTAAAAATTAAGTTACGAAATTCTTATTAAAATGTTTCTTACATATCATTATATTGGCTGGGCCGCAAAAATATTCATTGTGGGCCGCATGTGCGAGTTTGACATGCTTGCAATAGAGTAATCAGCAAGTAGCTGCTATTCAGAGCAAGCCAGGTGAAGGAAAACAACTCATTCCATGGGAAAGCCTACTCCAGTGTAAGAAGAGATTCATCATTGTGTGGTGGGAACCACTGCAATTTATTAACTGAAAACACTATTTAACATCATTATTTTAGTCACCGCTTTTTACACTACTTCTAAAAAGGTGTCTTTTATTATAGCTCCAATGTCTATTATCTCCTCTTTTACTGCCACTAAAATAAAAATTCCAGTGGCCTGGAGAGCATTTCCAACCAGTAATTCTGGACATGGAGAGCTATCCTTAGAAAATGCTATTGTAACATGTTGCCAGTTATATTTTTTAATTTAGGTAAAATAAAGTATTCCCAAGTTTCTTTCATCATGGAACAATTCTTAGTGTTTGCTTCCAATTCATCAGTTGGTTTTATTGTTTCTTTAATGGGGAGGAGGAGATGTTCTTAGCAATTCAGAAAAATGATGAAATCACATCCCATGCATCCAGCCATCTCAACTTGGGTTTTCTTTTTCTGCAGCTGAAACCAAAAATTATTCACAAAAATGTCATGATTTTAACATCGGTAGCCTCAGGGGAGAGCAAATGCAACTATTAGATAGGTGTTGTTAAGGATTATTAATGCAGAAGCCAGCTGTTTTCTGTGTCACCATTATGGCTTCTGTGACACACGAGGCAGATGCAGTCCGTAAAGCAGGGTGGCATATTTTACCTTGTAGATTTCACTCCCACAAAAATGAAAAGCTACTTAATGTAAAATTATAGACGGAGGTGTTATGGAAGCATCATATTGAAAAATCGCATAAAGTTTTTTAATAAAAACTTACTAAGAAACCACTGAAGGGACATCTAATGCCCTGAATGCTGAATAACTGACTTCATAATCCCCACTCTAGATTATCGCCAGCAGCAACAGTAACAATAATGGATCAAAAATACAGGGCCATTTTTTATTTATGGGCAAGAGCTTCAAAATAAATGCATAAATCCTAGGCTCATCTTTTTCCACATCCATATTCCACCTTCTATGGCCTCCAGTTCTGACGGAGTGAACTGGGTGCCAAGACAGGCCAGGACCCAAAGCAAGGCCTTCTAGGTTTTCCACAGCTACTTTGCCCCCAGGGTCCCTGCCCCTTCCCTCTGCACTCCCACCGCTCAGTGTGTACCCCACAACACGCAGTCTGTCCTCCCACTCAGGGGATTAGTCACGTCAGGTGGTTAGAGGACTGATGTGCACAAACAAGACCCCCAGTCTGTTCAGGTCATTTAGGAAATTTGAAAGGGACCCAGCTTGGCATTCCCACTGGGGCCAGGAAGGGGATTTGAATGAGCAAAGCAAGCTAGGTATGAGACCGAGAAACTGTGTGACCTGGATGAGCAGACCCACGTTCACAGACTAGTGAGGATGACAGACATAAAAAACACACAGGCACCACAACACCAAGTGTCATGAAGGAATGGGAGTCACGACTCGGGTCTTGGAAAACTTGCCTGAGGAAGTGACGTTTAGTCTGCCGAGCTGAGACCAGCAGGAAACACAGGCTTGAACTGCAGCATGCATGGGAGGAGGGCTCATGGCAGAGGAGGTCTCAGGAAAATGCCAGGGAGGAGTGGCACATGGGACAGGACCAGCCGAGACTGGAGACCCAAACCAGGCCCAGGTGTATGGGGCCACATTTGCCTTATTAAAGGAAACAGGTTTTACTCTATGAGTATGGAGAACCCTTGGAAGATCTGAAAGTAGGAAAATGATGTTTTTCAGAGATGAGCTCTGGTGAGTTGTGAGGCTCACCTGGTATTCGGGGGGAGATTATGTAGCTTGGGCTAGGCCGGTGAAGGGAATTGAACTTGCTGTGCTCTGGATGGGCGGAGAGGTTGGACTGGGCAGATTTTATTCTGTTGGATTTTATTGAGTAGCAGTGGGACCTTGAGAGGTTGTTTTCAGTGATTAACATGGGTTTTCTTCTACTTCATTTTTGCCGGGACCGTGGTAATTGTACGCACAAGCCTGTCAAGTAGAACCCTTTTGAGTTGCGTTGACATTCAAATGGAGGCAGTGGCACCCATGGCGTGAGACCTCAGCACTCAGCTCCTCACTCAAGCCCTGTGACCTTGGAAAGCTTACCTGACTTTTCAGTCAAACGGGGGAAACAATAGCACCTATTCCATAGGATTGTGCTTTTTAAATTCAGAGAGTTGATTCGTATAAAATACTTCAGACAGGATCTGTGAAATAGTAAGTGCACAAAAGGAGTTAGGTATTGTATTTATGATTGAATACAAGTTCACATTTGTACAATCTCTCTTCCCTTCAGAAAACTCGAATATGCCACTGTCAGCTTAAAGGACCTTGACTTCCCCGCAGCTCTAGTTAACACACAAAACATACTGCATAGAAATTAGAATGTGAAAATAAGGGGTACAAGTCATCTATCAAGGTTTGAAGTGATAATTTTTAATATGTCTCACTTCTCATGAACGAGAGAATTCATCTCACACAATAGAGCCTATCCTTGAATGTCTTTCACTTCATGCTTCTCATTGCTTTTAATTATTCTTTATTGTGCTCTAGTTCTTTCTGCCCTTTTGTTGTTGTTGTTCCTTCAGGCATTGGTGGTGGTAAGAATGGCCCCGCCACACCTTTCCTTCTCAGCAGAGGCCTGTGTGTGCCAACTATTGTGAGGGAGATGGAATGTGTTACGGGCCTGATATTCTTGAAATTTCAAGGCCTTACCTTTTAAATGCTTTAGTCCCACAGGGGGAGGACTGCTGCTAATAACCTCATTGCCTACTGTGCGAACATCTGTAAATGCACAGGCACAGCAATTGTGGCCGTTCCCACCCAGCCAGAAACTGCAGAAATCCAACCCTGGAGCTGTGGATTGCAGCTGTTCACACCTGGAGGGAGGGAGGTCTTTCAGTCCTTTGCCTGCTGTTTTCAATTCCTTGTCTTGGAGTTGTTTGTTTTCTTTTTTCTTTGTATTGATTTTAGAGGGAGAGGAAGAGAGGAGAATTGAGAGATAGAAACACATTGATTGGCTGCCTCCTGCACGCACCCTACTGGGTGCGGATGGAGCCCGAAACCTGGGCATGTGCCCTGACCGGGAGTCAAACCACTGACCTCCTGGTTTATACGTCTATGCCAGGGGTGGGCAAATTTTTTGACTCGAGGGCCACAATGGGTTCTTAAACTGGACCGGAGGGCCGGAACAAAAGTATGGATGGAGTGTTTGTGTGAACTAATATAAATTCAAAGTAAACATCATTACATAAAAGGGTACGGTCTCTTTTTTTTTTAGTTTTATTCATTTCAAACAGGCCGGATCTGGCCCGCGAGCCGTAGTTTGCCCACAGCTGGTCTATGCTCAACCACTAAGCCACACCAGCCAGGCTGTTTGTCTGTTTTCTGTGAGCAGTCCCCAGGGACCTCTCTAACGATTATTCTTCTCATGGTAAGGGTGCTTGCCACACCAGCGTTTGGGAGATGGACATGGAAGGCACAGGAGTACCGGCCCTCCCATGGTCTTCCTCCCCCGTTACAGTCTGACGGTAACCACCTCGTGTACTGCGCATGAAACTATAGACTCAGTGTGGGCTCACGAGGGCCAGTCACTCAGCAGACCCACTAGGAGCTGCTAAATCAAGTGGAGTAGCCTCAATGTTGGTAAAGTCTGCCTGCCCAACCTGCATTGTGCTTTCTCACGTTGTCAGGGGACCTGTATCTCTGTCTCATAATGTATTCCTATCTCAGGAAATAATCTGAAGTATGTCAAAGAGAAAAGAAAATCAGGCCCAGCCCTGGGCAGTTTTTTGTTGAGCTGCCACAGTGGCAGGTCAGGGAGAGGCCTGTAGGGTAGAGGGTGGAGAAGGGGCCACTCTCACAGGCTAACGGTGCACAGCACCCCAAAGGTGAAGGAGGGGAGAGACAGGGAAGAAAGGACAACATTGCACCAGGGAGATGGGGGCCCTCTCCTGACACTTCTTTTTTCTCTCTGGGATCAACTTAGAATAAGCTTTGTGTTCAAATACATTTTCAGATTTTAACCCCAAACTGTTTTATTTCTTCTGGATACCTGTGCCTAATTTTAGCATTGAAATTTTAGCATTTATTCATTTTTCTATCCTAATCTCTTTTTTTTTCATAGTCCAGGTCAGTGGGTAAGAAAATCATCAAGACTCAGGTGTAAAAGTGAGCCACTAATGCTCACTTTGGGTTATTTTAAGAATAACCCAAATTCAGTTATGTAAACATTTAAAACTGGTGTCACCTTAATTGATGCTCAGCCCGATACTGAGGTGGGACAGCTGTGTTCTGAGATGACATTTTATAAGTGAAGTTTCCTGTAAATCAGAAAGAATGGGATTCCTAGATTCTGAGACCTTGTATTAGGGTTTGGCTAAGCAGTAGATTCAAAACAAACACCTCATATGAGACCACCTGGTAGTTAGATCAGAAGGTGGAGTCCAACGCCCTTAATGCTGTAGATCTGTGGTTCTCCACCAGGAGAGATTCGGAAACACATCCAGAACCAAACTCACCCCCAGCAATTAAATCAGAGTCTCTTGGATTGGGACATCAGGATTTTTTAAAAGCTCCACAACCACTATAATATGCAGCCAGAGTTGAGAACCTCTGCCCTCAATAGGGAACAGCTACTGGGAGCCTAGGGTGGCACTCTGGCGACCTAGGGGAATGGAATGCGTCAAGTTGCGGGGCAAAGCCTTAGGGCAGGGAAACCTAGATCTTACAAAAGATGCCCCCCTTTTAATGAATTGGGGAAAAGTAACGGCGAAGTGCTTTTAAGATGACCTCTGAAATATAACTCAAGAAAAGGAACCATGCAAATATTGTATGTTAATACCTTTTAATACTTATATATTTAATATACTTTAATAATAAATAGTACAGTTTATGAATATGCCTACAGACTTATTCACTCATTCATTTGTTCATTGAGCCCCTGCTATGGGCCATAAACGACAACAGCCTTGTTCCCCTCCTGAGCGAAGTTGGAAGTAATCACAATGGGGTCTAAACCTAAGGAAGGGCAGGTGAGTTGCACTTTGGAACTTGGCCCCATAGCCTAGAATGTCTCTGGGAAGACTCCGGTTGGGCCTTGAGGAGAGAGGTAGCTTTTCTTCTTGCCAGCACACACCATCCGTGACGCCGGAACATTGGCTGCATCCACTGTAGCCACTGTCATCAAAATTATTCCTAGAAGTTTCAGAGCAGGTGGCACAGGCCTGTGTATCTAACGAAGGAGGCAAAATGTGTCGGGGCCACTCCTTTATTTTGCGGGTCACATTGGAAACGCTATCTGTTTGCACAAAGATGGACTTGGTATTTCATTTCTTGTGAGTAAGTAACCAGCTATTACAAACACAATGGATGTACCTCTCTGCAAACTAGAAATGTAGTGATTGATGGATCGATGTTTACTTGTCTCTGTAACCTTAGATTGAAGTCACTGAAAATTTCAGCCTATATATCAGGAGAATGGCACGCATGTGCCAAGGGACAGGGGCCAAAATGGCAAGTGCAACTTCCTGGGAGGTGGTGTACAAGGTTCCATGAATGGACTAGACTCAGTGATATCAGGGAGTGGAGTTGGTTTTCATGGGGAGGGTAAGAATATGTAGTCAGAAGCACAAGGAGGAATGGTGGAGGCTTGAATTGGGGAAGGAAGGGAGGGAGGCTTTGATAATGAGGAAGGAGGAAAAAATTACACAAAACCAGTTGATAATTGGTCAGGAGAAATGAGAGGTGACTGAAGGGTCCCCTGGGATGTGCCACCATTGCTCAGTATCCAAGCCTCAGCCAAGGAATAACCATTAATAAATATCTTTCAATGCACCTTGTTTTTATTCTAGTGCTTTGCTATTTTGCAAAATGCCTGAGTGTTCATTGACTCCATGAATTCTCAAAATAACCCCAACAAATGTTATTGAAATCAATATGTAGATAAGGAAAGATGAAGACACTGAAGCTCACAGCGGCTGAGTGACTTGCCCAAAATCACACAGCCAGTGAAAAAGCTGAGGCCAATCTCCAGTTCAGATATTGAGCTCCGAATCCATTAGTCTATGTTGTCGGGATACTACAGCACAACTGGATCCTGGTCCCAGCACCTACCTGAACAGTTGTCTGATTACACACATAGCATGTGTCTCTCTATGCCTTTGAAGTTGTATTCCTCACATTTCCTGCACTTCTGCTTGTCTTATAAAGACTTACACTGGTGCATTTATACCCCCAGATATGCATGGTCATCAAATGGAGTTTGGGGATTTTCTAAAATCTGGATTAAAAGAAATATTGAATTTCAACTCTATATACCTGCTAGTATCTATAGCACTGGCATTCTGAAATACACATTTTCCCACTTTTTTACCCCAGTCCATTAGAAAGAGTTTTTAATTCTCAGATCTCCCAAGAGCTAAGAAAGGAGGTGCTGATCATGTTCAGTGACAAGAAGTACAACTGCTTAAAACTCTAACTTCTCCCTCCCTTTAGGAACTCAGACCTCCCCTGCCCCCCAAATGGATTAATTTGACAGAATAAGAAAAATATTAGACACAAGAAAAGGACATTTTCCTGTAGAGGCTCATTTCATTCTATATACCATTTCCCTGCCAATTGTTAGCAGGAAGAGTAATGTTATCCATGTTTTAAAATATCACTCTTGAGTATTATGGAGATAAATAGCCAAATGATGGAAAATACCTTTCTTTCGAATCAGTAGTTTAGGGGTAGAAAAAGCTCAAATACAGATATGTTGGATGATATGAGAAAATTCAACTCTGAGTGAAAAATTCCGTATTTCTATAGGTACTCTTAGAAGAGTACCCTTTGCATCAACACTAGAAAAGAGAGCCGTGTCCATCTATGCCACGACCTTTGACCTTTGCGCCAGGTTTCAGGATCTGAAGGAGGGGCCAACACACAAATGAAAATGCTATTTGAGAAATATGAATCTAGAAGGCATTGGGGGCCAGGTGGAGCCTCTTTCTTGAAGAGACACACCAACTTCTTCCTGGTCCGCTATTTACTTACTTGAATGCACATTTGCCCTTTAGCAATGCACACAGGCAGGTCAGAGTAAAGTTTGGTAAACAGCATAAGGATTATCAGGTTAGGGAATTACTTTGAGCCACCACTATCTGAACAGGAACAATCGGTGCTTCAGCCCTGCTAACACCCAAAGCCCATGGGCCTTCCGCATTCCTTGGTGCACTGACAGTACTGGCAAGAGGTGGCTTCCAGCACATCTGTAACAGTGAGAGAGCTGCATGTGATTTCTTTGAAAGCCCAGAAATGTTCTACTTGGAAACTGGCAAAGGAAAAAGAAAAGTTTCTGTTGTTTTGCTGCAGGACCCATGCAGGAGACCATCTACGACTTCTGGAGGATGGTGTGGCACGAAAACACGGCAAGCATAATAATGGTGACCAACCTCGTGGAAGTGGGCAGGGTAAGTGAGACCCCCGCGTGTCCATGTGTTCCTTGCTTTGTTGGTAATATGACGTAAGGCCAGAGCGACCTTCTGGAGCAGTATTTGGTGTCCTCCAGAAAACATTAACTACTATAGCTCCTCCTACGGCTTGCTGCATTTGCTTATAAATTATCAGTAAACATAGTCTGAATTGCTTTCATTTGTTGCGATAGCAACAGATAGGAAAGGCACTCAAGATTTAAAAGCAGTTGTTATCTGGCTCTATTGAGCACACAAAAACACCTCTAAGCATGAATGCTAGCTGTTGGGTATCAAAACTCACAGGTGTCACCTTAGACATAACTGCAGTCCCTAATTCAGGAAAACTGACTGTAGATACGGTATACAGTGCCGGGTTCAATCCTTAGGTTAGAGTCCAGCACCTCCTCTGACTGAGATTTTACTTCCCTGCGCCTCCACTTCCCAGCCTTCAGATGGAGATCTGCTGCCCTGAGATCTTGGATCATTTTATCTGTATTAACTATTGATGGCGCTATTTTTGTTTAACCAGGAAACTCTTAAGTATTTCTAATCCTGAGACTGGTATGTTGTAGGATCATTTCCAAAGTGAAATTTAAAAATGAGAAAATACGCAGAGGGCAATTGCTTTGTTTTATAATAGGGTCAATTCCATGGTTCTGCCCAACTCCAGAACCCAGTACGTCTTAGAGAAGCTGACCTCGTAAGATCTACACTCAGAAAAGCCAGCCTAGAGATCAGCCTAGAATTGAAATATTGAGGCAGAAACCATAAAGGTATTGTTTCTTAAAACTCTCCATCAGACTTAAAAAAAAAAAATTCTGCCATTTACAACCGGATGAACCTGGAGGACATTACAGTAAGTGGAAAAAGCCAGTCACGGGAGGACAAATACTGCCTGGTTCCACATACACAAGGAACCTAGAGTAGTCATATTCACAGAGTAGAGAATACAAAAGTGGTTGCCAAGGGCTGGGAAGAGAGGGAAATGGGAAGTTGATGTTTAATGGGAGATAACATCTTGGACCTGTGAAGTGCTAAGAATTTGAACTGAAACTCTGCCACATAAAACCTAAACCTGCAGGGGGTAGACCCTCAGAGAAAG
This sequence comes from Myotis davidii, assembly GCF_000327345.1. Lineage (NCBI taxonomy): Eukaryota > Metazoa > Chordata > Mammalia > Chiroptera > Vespertilionidae > Myotis > Myotis davidii. Next base: position 5,218,839 of record NW_006290305.1, on the reverse strand, counting down.
GGTCAAGGAAGGCAGCCTGGGAAATAACAAGGAAGCAAATCAATCTTCACTTAGGATCTGGGTGAGAAAGCACTTCCACTAACTAATGGGTCAAAGTAAAACACCCTGCCGTAAATCAGAAAGCATTTAGAGCAGTGAGTCATGAAGTACCATATAGTCAACTTGTAGGATGCCAATAAAGGGTACCTAAAGGTTGTTAGAAAAAAAGACTAAGTATGTAATTCAAAAAGCTAGATGAAGAACTGAGTGCAACTAAAGAAAGAAAAGGGGAAATAATAAATAAGGAGCAGAAAATTATTCAATAGCACGCAAAGAAAAAGTAATAAAAATAAACAATCAAAAAGGCTGTATGAAAAAACGAATGAAATAAATAAACACCTGGCAATCAGAGTAAGAGGAAGAAAACCAAAAATAACAAATATTAGGAATGGGATAAAGATGTTTTATTAGAACAGGTAATATGAATAACTAACAATAAATTTGAAAATTTAGATACATTAGACAGTTTTATTGACAAACTAGAAACCCGGTGCATGAAATTCATGCACGGGTAGGGTCCCTAGGCCTGGCCAGCAATCAGGGCCAATCGGGGCCTTCCTTCCCCTGGCTGCCAGCTGCCAACCAGGGCCTTCCTTCATTCCATGCTGCCCCCTAGTGGTCAGTGCACATCATAGTGATCGGTCGAACTCCCGGTCGGTTGAACTCCCAAGGGGACAATTTACATATTAGCCTTTTATTATATAGGACATGATTTTTTAAAATTGACTCAAAAAGAAACAAATTCTGGATAATAAATTATGGTTAAAAATTGAGCCATGGAAAAACACCAGTCCTAAATATATTTATACATATGTTTTACCAAATATTCAAGGACTGGATAATTCAAATCTTATAAAAATTATTCTAAAAGAAGAGAGAAAGAAAGCTTGCTTCCCCATAAAAGGGAAAATTCTAGGTACCACAAATTTGGAAGAGATAAATAGAACAACAGATGTGCCCAGATGTTGACTGTAGCCATATGTGGGAAAATATGTAATTAGTGGGAGAGCATGAGCCTTTCAATCAACTGAGCTGGGACATTTGGTTCTTCAGGTGAACCAAAAAAAAAAAAAAAAGCTGCCGCCATAAAAACACCCAAATATCACCCTGACCAGTTTGACTCAGTCGATAGAG
>NW_006290305.1:5189964-5217544 GCF_000327345.1 Myotis davidii | reverse complement strand
AAAAACCACCCAAATATGAATACCAGATAAAAAAACAAAATAACCCTAGCTGGTTTGGCTCAGTGGATAGAGCATCGGCCTTCAGACTGAAGGGTCCTGGGCTCAATTCCAGTCAAGGGCACATGCCTGGGTTTTGGGCTTGATCCCCATTAGGGGGCATGCAGAGGGCAGCCGATCAATGATTCTTTCTCATCATTGATGTTTCTATCTCTCTCTCCCTCTCCCTTTCTCTCTGAAATCAATAATATACATGTTGATTTTATATATATATATATATAATATGGGGGAAAATATTTCTTTTTGTTTGAGGAGGTTCAGGCCTTTATCTCAGGAAAGTAAAAATGCCAACTGTATATCCATCTAGCACAACACCCTCTTACGAAGGGTCACAGCATAGTGCCAGCTGCTCAAAAATCAAGAAAATGCTGGCTTTTTTTTCTTTATTTTATTGTATTTTTTCCCCATCACCATTTATCTCCCCTACACTCTCCTGCACTACCACCCACCCGCCCCCTCCCTTCTGCAGTCACCACACTGTTGTCCGTGTCCATGAGTTCTTTCTCTTTTCTTTTTGCTCAGTCCCTCCACTCTCCCCAACACACCTCCCCCCCCCACACACACACACAACTGTCTGCCTGCTCTATAACTATGAGACTGTCTCTATTTTGCTTGTCAGTTCAGTTTGTTGATTAAATTCCACATATGAGTGAGATCATGTGGTACTTGTCTTTCTCTGACTGGCTTATTTCACTTAGCATATGACCCTTTTTTTAAAAAGAATGCATCAAAGGGACAAAAAGGTTAATGCATGCTTGCAATCTATATAATCTTATTAACCAAGGTCACCCCAATAATAAATTTAATAAAAAGGCGTAAAAAGGATAAAAACTTACAATGCAATATTTTAGGTACTAAAAGTGTGAAAGCCATTCATGTCTTTCAGTCCCCTCTCTGCTGGGAGGCAGTGAGACCAAGGCTGGCCTAGAGTCTGGGGCAGCCATGCTCCCTGTGTGTCTGGCCTAAAACAGGTCACTGAGCCTCTCCTCCCCCTCAACCCCCGGCCTTTCCCCTCGGCACCTGCTGTATAAGGTTCTTTTAAAGATTAAATGAGTTTCTATATGTCAGGTGGTTAGGAGAGTTCCTGCCCCATTTTGAAGACTTAATAAATATAGGTATTAATATAACCCTTATCTTTCCAACAAACCTAAGACCTACAATGGTGTTTATAATTCTTTATTTCCCACTCCAAATCTACCTTCTTTAGCTATGAAAGCAGTGAGTAATGACTACTAGAAACAAAAACTACCAACTCCGCCAGAAAGAAGCTCCTGTAAGGACAGAGACAGCCTTAGGAATTTTGGTCTCTTCCTCTGGGCACTCAGTAAATGCCCAAGGAAATGAATGAATGGGAATTTGACCAACGTAATGTCAGAGAGTAATTAGCATAAATGAGATGAACTATGGCCAGTTAAACTCAATACTGTATCTGTTTTCATGCACTTGGGTGTCTTCCCCTGATATGTGTGATGAATTCCGAATCCTTCTTTCATTTCACAAATATTTGTTGACTGCCTACGTCCGCTAACAAGAAAGATACCTGGGGACTGTTCTCGCAGTACTGTGCTTTCACAATAACTGTTCCCCACCACCTCCAAATATTCCTTATTTGCATCTGAACTTACTTAAAATAATCCCAAGGTGAATTATTTTGAAAAGTAAAAAGTCATGAAAAATAACTACTACTGGATTTTTTAAAAATATAATGGCACACATGTATTTGTTGCCTAATTGGAATTCCAAAGTACACTGTCTCCAGACTCTGTTTTAGGAGGTAAGCTATTCCCATACAATAAACCTTTTTTTCTTTAAGGGAAGATGATGAGGACAGCATAGTCTTTGGCTAAAAAGTCAAAAGAAGATTGTGCAAGAAAAATACAAAGACCCTCCTACAGTCAAGCCCCCCATCTCTTGGACATGGCACCTTTAGCAGAGAGCCAGGGTTCAGGTTTAGTTACCTGACTTTAGAAACATGAAAAATAAAAAGCCCTGCTGCCCTGGCCACATGGCTCAGTTGGTTGGAGCGCTGTCTGGTGCGCAGGAAGGTCATCGCGGGTTTGGTTCCTGGGCAGGGCACATATAGGAGGCAATTGATTGATATATCTCTTCCCTCTGTAATATCAACAATAAATTTTTTAAATCTAAAAAGAAAGCCATGCAGCAGTGGTGTGTCCCTGTTCCTTCCATCGCTTAGACAGTCCCATGCAGGGTGGTGACTGGTGATTTTATTTTGATGGGAACTATTCCTTCTGACAAATAACCATAGAAACTCCAGCTAAAAGTGTGCAGCTGAAGGGGAGAGGGTGCCTAGGTTTCAGCTGTATCCATAAATGGCAGCCCATACACTTATTTATTTATTTTTATTAATCCTTCTAAATCCTTACCAGGTTTGTGGAGACGTGGTAAGCTCTGAGGAGTCCCCACCTCATTACCATCAGCCCCTTGCACGGGCCTGTCTTCAGTTAGTCATGAATTTAATGGCATCTGCCCTTGAAATGTCTGGCATGATTTGGAGGTTCTGACCGGAGGTCGCATTGCCTCCAGGACCAGGTGCAGACCTTTTCCCATTGTGAATGCTGCCTACTTGTCTAGAGACGACTTCCCGTTTTCCATGCTTAAAAACAACAGGGACAAACCACCGAAGAAATCAAAATGACATGGTTTTCCAGGGCAACCACTACCTACTTACATGTTGACTGCACATGGTGTGTCCTTCATGCATTAGGCATGAGTGAGCTGGATGCCTGTTTGTTTACACAGACTTGCTGCCGATTCATTAGTCAGAGCTGGGAACCGCTTCCCCCTGCTTTCTGCCCTGAAGCAGTCTGCAGCAGGCGGCAGTAATTGCCGGTGTCTGAGCCACTGGGAGCCCTTCCCTGTCGCAGCACCTGGTGCAGAAGACACCAACGCTGCACTTCCCTCCAGCAGGGTCCCCGGCGCATCTGCCAGGGCCTGTCATTATCTAAGACTTCCTTGTCACCACTGAGCATCCCCTTTCAGCCCGTGTGTTCTGGGATGGGACCCTTGTCAGTTTCCCTGGCACCTGCCGAAGGCTGCACACCTGGCATTGAAATTGCACTGGAATGTGCTGTGATTGTTTTCCCTCTGTAATGAACCCACCTGAGGGACATTTAACTTTCCATCCAGCCGCCAGTTTCCCAGGCACTCCCACCTACACAGTCGGTGTGGGGATGCACAAACTCTGTTGTGTTGAACTAATCCATCTGCCAAAAGTCTTATAACCAAATCGGCAGGACTCCCAAAGGAGATTTTGCACTGGTAATTTAAGCTAATGATTTCTAAACATATTTAGTCAGTTTTATGAAGACCTCATTAGAATGTGACTGTGTGTTAAAAATCCAAATAAGCTCTCATAGTCATGTAGGAGAATTATTGCGGAGTTGCTATGAATAGTTTTTATAACAGGTGACAAAGTGTTTGGGGAGCTAAAAGAAGTAGGGACTGAGATGTTAACCTCTATCAATATAGAGGATTGGAGGCAACCACTTAAATGGATGCTTTAAAGATTTTTACCCACCCAAAGAGGTTGGCATAACTCCTTTCCTAACATTTGTCACTAAAAGAGTAATGAAAGAAAAAAGTTTAAGATGAACACTACACATCAATTAACTTTCTAATTCACATGCAAGGGAAGTATATTAAGATTCCAAGTGCCCCTTTCACATGCAACAAAGAACATCTGCTTTTCTACAAAAGCCACCAGATCCAGGAGCAATGGGAGAAGCAAGCAAGAAAGAGGCCAGGTTTATAAAATGTGGAAATACTGCTTAACAGTAGGAATAGTGTAGGTAATGCCTAACAGTACAAAATAATATTTTCTGCAAAATATTTCCAAGTTGTAAGAATCAAACCTATAATGAAGGGAAGAGACAGATTCTTTTCATAGACATTGCCGAAATTTTCCTCTCTTGAACTGTCACTAATACCTTTGATAGATCTTTTTTAATGAACTAGATTTTTAAGATGGATCTTTTTTTGACCTGGGTAATTATAGCCCTAACTCTTGTTAATTTACTAGAGGCTCAGTGCACTAAAATTGTGCACAGGAGGGGCGAGGGGGACGGTCCCTCAGCCCAGCCTGCATCCTCTCCAATCTGGGACCCCTCGGACATCCCTCTCACAATCCAAGACCACTGGCTCCTCACCGCTCACCTGCCTGATCACCCCTAACCCTTCTGCCTGCCTGATTGCCCCTAACCTCCCTCCCCTGCTGACCTGATCGCCCCTAACTGCCTCTGCTTTGGCCCCCGCCGCCACTGTGGCTTTGTCTGGAAGGAGGACCGGATGACTAGAAGATGTCTGGTCAACCTGGTGTAATTAGCTTATTACCCTTTTATTAGTATAGATACTTGTTCAATAAACATTCCTCTGCATTTCAATCTACTGCCAACCATTTCAACAATCATATTACTGTAACTGATTCAAACTGTCCCTCCTCCATAATTCCCACCCAGGTACTGCCATACTTCTCATCACCTCCCCCCAGCATATCACCTGATAAACAAGACACTAACAGCTGTCAGCAGTAGGAGAGGGGCGCTATACAGAGCCTTTTATGGCAGCAGGCTCTTCCGGAAGAGATGACTCCCTTTGAGATTGTCTCTGCTCAAAGGTCTCGGTTTCCCTCTGTAAAAAGTTGGAAAATCAACCTCAGAGCCTGATTTGTCTTGTTGACAAATTAACTCAAAATAGGCTTTTTAATACCTTTTTAACATTTAATGATACACTTACTGTATCACTGGCACTAAGAAATCCCAAGATATTTATATTTCATTTGTCCTCAAAGAACATAGAATATGGTACTAGGTAATCACTTAAACAGCTCACTGTAATACATGTCGGTCAGAATGATGACAACTGTAGTGAAGGGACCAGTTCTGCCAGAGGGAATCTCAGAGGAGTTCATGGAGAATGTGGTGAGGAGCTGGACCTTAATAAAAGAACTTTAAATAGCAAGAATGAGACAATAACCCCTTAGGGCAGTGGCTCTCAACCTTCTGGCCTTTTAAATACAGTTCCTCATGTTGTGACCCAACCATAAAATTATTTTCGTTGCTACTTCATAACTGTAATGTTGCTACTGTTATGAATCGTCATGTAAATATCTGATATGCAGGATGGTCTTAGGCGACCCCTGTGAAAGGGTCGTTCGACCGCCAAAGGGGTCACGATCCACAGGTTAAGAACCACTGCCTTAGGGAGTGGGTGTAGGGGGGACAGAGAAGGGAGAGTAAATGGCAATATGGGGAGAGAGCCAGTGGCCTGGTGAGGCTGTGTTGGAGAGTTGAGGGGGAAGTGAACTCGGAGGCCGAAAAGCTGGTTGAGGCTTTATCAATGGAGGTTTGAAATGCCATTCTAGGAGTAAGGAAAGGTAGACACAGGAAGTGGGTCGTGTGCCTGTTTGTTATAATAGAAGGCATTAAGCTGGCGAACTATATGTTCTAATTAGTGTTGCTGATCTAATCTAATCTTAATAGTCATTGGATTTTACATGGAAAAGGTCATTGGTAATCTTTGCCTGAGTAGTTTCAGAGGAATGACTTATCCGAGTTCTTTGATTGTATTCAACAGAAATCAACTCAGGCTAATTTAAGGCAAAGGGGAATTTATTAGAAGAAATAGGAGCTCACATTCTTGATGTGAAGAATAAGGCTTGCAAACAGATAAGGGAAAAGACACCAACTCCAGAGGGCCAGTGAGTGGGCGGGCCTCACAGCCAGACAGTCTGGTCATGGTGCTGATGAAGAGAGTATGAGCACCAACAATTCCCAGGCTTTCTCAATGTGTTCAGGGTTCAGAACAGAGCATCTCACTCCCCCTGATTGCTTCATGTGCTATTCCCTTGCTCTCCAGGGCCCCTAATTGATAAGCTACCCCTTGGGGAAGAAGTAGTTCCCAAAAGGACATCAAGGACATATTAGGATGGATGAATGGATGAAGGGATGTTGAGTGACCAGTTAACAACCAGCATTCACTCCGAATGGTGGGACAGAAAGCAGTCGGTAGGGTCAAGGCAAGAGTAGAAAACACGAATGAGTAGACTGAGTTCAATCTTATCAGAAGCTTAGCTGAGAAAGGAAGAGAGAGAAATAAACAGAGAAGTATTTACACTCAAAGGATATTTTAAAGGTGGGAGACCTTTGAAAACTGTATGTGCTACAGAAAGAATCAGGAGAAAGGGAGAGATTAACTTCTTAGAAGGCGGACCGCTGAGCGGGTATTTTCCACGGAGGAAGAGTGCAAATCTGTAGTTCAGCCTCATCAGAGACAACATCTCTCGGAGCCTGGAGAACAGAGACAGGTGAGGAAGCAGTTAAATCAATGTAACCAAAACAAAGGAACAACACACTTGGAATGGCACCCTCTCCTGACAACCTCAGTTTCCTGGAAAAGAAAAAGCAGTGCCGTGGGCTGAGACTTGGGGAAATAGCTATATGATGGAGGCGTCAAGAACACAGGTGAAGGGTTAGCCAGGAGCGGGAGCTGGCCTGCTCATCTCTTAGAGATAAGAATAGGGGACGATGCAACCAAGACTCAGTCGATGGCAGCCGGACCGGGGGATGGGAGTCCTGGGACAACAGTAGCCAGAGTCCTCACAGAACTGACTCTGAGGGGGACCGGTCACCACAACCCAGGCTGAGTGTAGGCATTTCTAAGTGAACTCTCACTTCCAAGCCTTAGTTTACACATCCCAAAATGAATGGAAATTGGCTGAATGAACCCTTAAATTCCATGTTTATATGAAGAATTTCTATTTGTTGTTTCCATTTAAATAACAGACACATCTGCAGCCCAGACACGTCTAATGCACGTGGCCTCCGGACCCTCCTGGCACTCCCTGTGTCTGCTCTGAATATCAGCTGTGGGGAAAAACCATGGAATCTGGATTTTCTAAAGGGCATAAGTCAGTAAAAAGACATGCATGTCCTTTCCTTACGAGAAGCCGTCCACTTTTATTTCTTCTGCACTATTTAAACACATTTTATAGAAAATCTAGAGCAGAATATTGCAGTGTGTGATTAGGTACCAGCAAGATGAATTCTGTCGGTGTTCTATCTATATTTCATTTATACGGACCGTAAACGATGCTCAGTCTATAATTTATAGACCTTCCTTTGAAAATGAGCTAATCTGACTACAGTAAGTTATGATTTTGAGAAAATATCTTCTTTTCCAAAGTTCTCAAAATTGCTTATAACAATTCACTGGTTTATCAGCTGGCACCACAAAGCAATCTTACTTTCCCAGCACTTTTCTGTGTCTGTAACCAATGATCAGCAGTACCGCACCTGCTTCCTGCCCGCTGCCAGGAGGGTCCTTGGGGAGAACAGGGCCTCTTTGGAGAACTCTCCCAATCATCTAATAACGATGGCTCTGTATACCCATCGTGTTCTGTGTAACTGCAAGTGTGGCTCTTGCATCTAGAAGACCTCCTTGTGCACAGAAAACTTCTTTCACACACACCCCAAAATCAGTAGAGAGTCATCATCATTACTTAGTGTCCATCAATCCAATTTGGATCGCAAATCTATTTAATTGAAAGGTAAACTGTGGTGTGAAGAACAGGCAAAAACAGACACAATTGTAAAACAGATTCATTTCAGTAGGAAACACTTCATTGACTACCAAACTGGGTGGTGATTTTGAAAAATGTGAGACTAAAGGCAAACAAATACTTTCAAAATAAAGCAAAGAGAAAACCACATAACTTCATTCTTCAATCTGACTGAAGGCTTAAGTATTTTAAGTTAATTACTAAATACTGCATTTTAAAGCTTAAAGTAATGGGGTTTCTTATTTAAAATTTCGTATCTGTAATGCTAATCCCAACTTCTGTAAAATGTTCTGACAGTGTCCCTGCAAATAAATGTGGGGTGTGTGTGTGTGTGTGTGTGTGTGTGTGTGTAACATACATGCATTTGTTAAGGCTAACTATTCCTCTGCCTCACATTTGCTCACATGGGCAACCAGACTACATTCCTTTCAATTTCCACATTTTCTGTACCTGATAAAAGGTTCTTACCACATGTGTGCATCACACACACACACACACACACACACGAGCTCCCTTGCTCACACATCCTTGCATCACATTTTCTGTACCTGATAAAAGGTTCTTACCGTGTGTGTGCATCACACACACACACACACACACGCTCCCTTGCTCACACATCCTTGCGCATTTAGAAGGGCTCTTTCCTTGTTGGGAACAGCAAAGTGCTATTTGTTCTGAGTGCAGACCATTGTCTCCCTCTTTTCTGAATTCCACATGAGTTGTCACAGTGAGTTAATGAATTTCCTGGGGGAAGACAGCATCAGTCTCATAGCTTTTCCTCACATCTCCTGTGTCACTGCTGTTGTCAGTGTTAGAGACTTAACCCCTCGGAGTCTGTTCATTTTTCTGTGGCTCTCCTGGTACACGTGACACTAGTTAGCCAGTTATCAGGTGACCTCTTGACTTCCTATCAGGGAGGGCCAGAAAAACAGAGAGGGGATCCCTGCATTCAAGACATTTACAACCCAAATATAGAGGCAGGACTTAGAGTTGCAGACAAGAAGGAACAAAACACCTTTGGGAACCATTTTGCCCTCCCCTCCTGGACCAGAGGCCTCTGTGAGTCAAGGCTAGGTTATTTCATCTGTGAGTCCCAGAAGGCTGGACACATAGAAAGTATTAGACAGTGTTCAGTGAATGTTTCTGAAGAGTTGGAAGAATAATTACAAAAGAGCACATAAGCTAATGGAAATAACTTATTTCGTACAAGGGAAATGCCTGTTGACCAGTCTCCTTCCCTTGATTTCTGATTCATTGGGTGAACAGACTGGAATCTAAAGTCACATGTGTATATACAACATGGTCATTATGGGTGTGGGTGAAATTACTACAGCTTTGCTTGATATGACGGAAATCTCTTTATAGTTAGCCCACCTAGTTAACCCTTATGCATTAAGTTCCTGGCAATTCCTTAAAAAGCTGTCATTTTGCCGAAACTGGTTTGGCTCAATGGATAGAGCGTCGGCCTGCGGACTGAAAGGTCCCGGGTTCGATTCCGGTCAAGGGCATGTACCTGGGTTGCGGGCACATCCCCAGTGGGAGATGTGCAGGAGGCAGCTGATCGATGTTTCTCTCTCATCGATGTTTCTAACTCTCTATATCTCTCCCTTCCTCTCTGTAAAAAATCAATAAAATATATTTAAAAAAATAAAAAATAAATAAAAAGCTGTCATTTTTTTACCCAAGTATTGATGAATTATAAAATAGGCTTCGGAGACCATTCTTTGTGTGCTGTAAGTCATCTGTCACTTTCATATCAGCCATCTCTAATTGTGCCAATAGTGGTGGGGTATTGCAGCATCAAAGCAGATTTGCAGGTCTGAATAACACGTGTATCTCAGAACACGCTCTCCTGGCTCCTAGGGAGCTGCGCGCTGCATGCAGGCCAGCTCTGCAGTAGTCTCTAGCTGAGCCCATGGAGATGATGGTGTGGGAGCACCCGCTTCATGGTCACATTGGCAAGGCCGCTGCTTGCCCTCACAGACACTGTTGCTGCTTTGCAGCAGTTGCCTGGCCCTGGAAAAATCCTCATGTTCATCTCTGTCTGGACTTCCTGTGTATTTGCTGTTTTACTGGCCTGGGCTTGGATCCTCGGCTGTCTCATTCTGTCACCTCTACCTTTATCTGCATTGTCTTTGGGGTACATATAGGTGGTCACCTGCCCTAGTGTCTATAAAGCGCGTAAGAGAGTAGGGGGCCCGCATGTGTAGCAGATGGACAGGTGCACCTGGGACAAATGTGCCATAGCCTGAGAGTGTTTAAAGCATAGTCGCAGTCAGATTGGGACCCACTCAGGCAGCGTACATCTGTAGTTTCTTGGAGGTGCAATTGGGTGCAATATGGTATGGCCTTTGTTCTGCTCACATGAGCTCTTGAAAATTTGGGTATTTCCCTCACTTGGCACACTATAGGTATGCCAAGGATATCCTATCCTTGACTAATTTGTTGGAAAACAGTAAATGATGTATCATCTTGAGTGGAATCTGTTTTTCCTTCTCTACTTTCCAAATCTGCTAAATTCAGCTTCCTTGGCCTTGCTCTCTGCCTCTCCCTGAAGGCCTGAGGCTATCTGGCTAAGTAAATATGTGAGGAAATGCTGGGGGCTTCCCAGGAGAAGAGGGCCAAAGAGTCACAGTAATCCAGTGAGTAGTTTTATAGTCTGTACACAACTCCTTTCAGATTAGCCAAATGGCACGACATCAGTATCTCTACTTCAGTTTCACTAATTAAGGAATTTAAGTAAAGAAGAATTTAATTGGCTAGCTAGGCTAACAGGCAAACAGAATTCCCTGCCTCAGAATGTTTTCTCTGGTAGTCTCTGCCATATGTTGAAGACCAGTGTAGGACCACATCTTATGGCTTAAGCTGCTGCCCCATTTCTCTGAGACAGGGTTTCTAGCGATGAGAATGTGGGCGGCTTTGGATACTTCTCTGATGAAAAATCCAAGAGCCCCCTTCACACCTGACAGGAAGGTGTCGAGTACATTGCTTCCTCGTCCTGTAAAACTCAGGATCAAGGAATATGTGTTTGGGTAGCCTGCTTGGAAAATTGTGGGGGTGCTGCTGGATTACAGAAGTGGACCGCTCACATAGCCAGTCGTGAGTATAGTAACAAGATGAGTTAACGACCAAGGATGTCACTGGGTTACCTGCTAGAACTTACTAAAAAGAAGCAGAGTCTGCCAGGGAAAAGCTAAAGGAGACCTATGACCTGTAGTGGAGAAGTGTCCACAGAAGGAATGTGAAACGTAAAGGGGAAATAGATATTTCAAAACCAATATGGGGTTTTCATCTTTTAGCTTCAGACTGTCTGCCATGAGATAGAAACTGAACCCTTAGCACTTAAGTGCCTCTGATGTACCTCAGCAAATGTATATCTACATATACTGATAATGCTATCATTGCGCAAAAGATTTCCGAAACTCTTCTTCCAGAATAATCTTTAGAATACGCGACACACGTTTTATTGTCCTCGGTGGTTGGCAATCTCCCGCCTTTGGCAAGAGGACTTAAGTTTGAGGAATGGCTAAAAGTCAAAGCCAAATCTATTGGCTGAGGTGGGGAACAAGCTGCCTGGAAAAATGTGTTTCCTCGAAGTGCTGATGCTCTCTGACCTTGCTGGGTAGGAGAGAGAAAAGTAACAAGATAAACTTCTTGAGTGGTCTGTACCATGATGTTTAAATTCCACAAGAGGCGTCAGGCCATGTTTCTTTACAGGTGATGAAAACAAATATTATAGATATGAAATAAACCTTGTGTTTATTATAAATATTGTATAATATATTGTAGGTATGGTAAGTATTATATGTCCATCAATTAATAATATTAATCAATAGATGCAATTGGAAGACCAGACAGAAAATCAGAAACCATGTGGGAGGAACTTCAGGCAGGAGCAGGAGCCTGGTGGTGTGAAGTTGATTTACTCAGGCTGTACGGCATTTTCCCAAATTCAAGCTACTCAGACCTTCAGAAGAAGCTCTTGATTTTGTGCCAGCATTGAAGTAGGCTTTAAGGATGGTGCCCAAGGGAGACCCCAGGGCCAAATGAAACAGGTTTGGAAGGGAGGAGCTGGGAAACCTATTATAAGCCAGGTCCTTACACAAAGTCTTTATACATCTTATCTCATTTGATCTCTACACCCTCCCTAAGAAATCAGTGCTATTACCCATATTATATACTAGAGGCCTGGTGCATGAAAATTCATGCACTCAGGTGGGGGAGGGAGGGTGTCGCTTAGCCCGGTCTGCACCTTCTCATAGTCTGGGACCCCTGGGGGATGTCCAACTGACTGGGAGGCTGGAGTGGCTCCCGCTACCACTGCTGCGCTGGCCATCCATGAGCCTGCTTCTGGCTGAGCAGTGCTCCCCCTGTGGAAGCACATTGACCACCAGGGGGCAGCTCCTGCATTGAGCATCTGCCCCCTGGTGGTCAGTGTGCATCATAGTGACCAGTTGTCCCGGTCAGTCTGCTGTTAGGGTCAATTTGCATATTACCCTTTAATTATATAGGATATGAAAACTGAGGCTCAAGGATATAACTCACAAGTTAGCAGTAACAACAAAAAATAGAGCAAATGCACTTCCATCTTCATTGCACAGAGACCAAAGCAGTCTATCTTTTCAGGATATTTATTTATTTTTTTTAAATATATTTTATTGATTTTTTTAGAGAGAGGAAGGGAGAGGGATAGAGAGTTAGAAACATCGATGAGAGAAAATCATCGATCAGCCGCCGCCTGCACACCTACTACTGGGGATGTGCCCACAACCAAGGTACATGCCCTTGACCGGAATCGAACCTGGGACCTTTCAGTCCACAGGCCAACGCTCTATCCACTGAGCCAAACCAGTTAGGGCATTTTCAGGATATTCAAATGAGGAAATGTTTTTATTGCTGTGAGAACTCTGTAAAAAAAAAAAAAAGAATATGGATACAATAAATCTGTTCTCTTGGAAACCTCACTGGCAGCTGCTCTTGGCTGGGGTTCTTGGGTAACTTTACTTAGTAGCAAGCAGCCTCTTTGCCCTTACTATCCAGTATCTCCATCAAAGCTGTGCTCAGCTGGCCCCGAACACAACTATCAATAGAACTGTGGCCACTCCTTCTGGATGACTCTTTTTAGAAGAGAGAGGCAGACAGACAGAAGGGGAGGAGAGAGAGAGAGAGAGAGAAAGAAAGAGAGAGAGAGAGAGAGAGAGACTGTTGAAAACCCCTTTCGGAATCAAAACTCCTAACAGTGCCTTTCTTTCCTCCCTCTCCCTCCTACCCCTTTAGAGTAAGTAATGTTTATTAGATCACACTATGGTGGCCCCAACTGAAGAGCTAACATTCAATTCCTTAATCCTTCTTGACCATGGGTTTCTTAATCCTTGGACCCCTGCACATAAACCTTCACGTTCTGCCCCAGGCTCCTCCCTGCAACTGGTGGAGTTGGTGATGGGAGGCGGGGGAGACACCAGCAGAAACAGCAATTTGTGATCAGTGACAAAAAATGAGTGATGGTTTCACTGTGCTTCTACTCTTCTCTCCCCCACCCCACACACTGTCTCTCACCCCAAAAGGGCAAGGAAGCTACGGCCATTTTAAGGCTTCCTACTTAGCATCTGTTCCCGAAGCCAGACCCGGCCAGACCTGGTTAGATTGAAGAAAGGATGTTTCACCTTGAGTGCCATCCTCCCAAAATGCCCTGTGCTCGGAGCCACGCCTGGCTCTGCCACCTCACCTTCCACACCGTCTAGCTTATTCCCTGAAACAAGTTACTCTCCCTCCATGGGCCTGTCTTTTCTTTCTTCATTTGAGGACATGGGGAAATGGAAGGAATGAAGGGGTGGTGAGCAGTCCTGGCCAGAACCGGCTCTCCTGTCTCACACCAGTCACTTGGCTCCCTGAGCCCCTAAATGAGGCCCCAGTTGTGCAAATGCAGTGACTCCAAATGGCAAAATCCAAGCGCGAAAGGCTATGTGTGGCAGTTGTAATGACCTTGAAACGAGTGTTCAGAAACTGTCTCTGTGATGCCTCACAGCTTCATTTGATATGAATTTCCTCCCCACAAATCGCAAACAGCACTTCCTAATTTCTGACGGATGCTCATCAAACCACCCTAATGGGAGAACAGACCTTCTGGCCACTCTCCCAAGTCTTCTCAATCCCTGGAGTAAAGTTTGTAGGAAAGAGATTTAGAGGAAATGGTGGGTGTTTCCCTTTGTTTTGTTTTCACCTGTGGTCCCCCTCTACCCCCATAAACCATGCACAGTTCACAATGCTCAGTTAACCTCTTCCTTCTCCAGAAAACCCTGCTGCACATCTCCACCCCCTTAGTGGCCCCTAGCCCTCTGAAGTTCTGTGGCCACCTAGAGTCCCGATCACAAAGTTATCATTTAATAAAAATAAGAATTTCCATTGTGTGAGCACTTACACTGGGGCAGATGTTTCACTTAATCCATCACTTAATCCAGTGGTTCCCAAACTCATCTATCTGTTCTTGGGAGTCGCCTGAGGAGCTACAGGAAACTATGGACACCTCTGTCTCACCCCAGAAAGTATGATTTAACCAATGGCCCAGTGCAGGAAATTTGTGCACGGTGGGGGGCGGGGGGTCCCTCAGCCCAGCCTGCACCCTCTCCAATCTGGGACCCCTTGGGGGAGTACCAGCAGTCAGACACCCCTCTCACAATCCAGAACCGCTGGCTCATAACTGCTCGCCTGCCTGCCTGATTGCCCCTAACTGCTTCTGCCTGCCAGCCTGATCGTCCCTAACTGTTCCCCTGCTGACTTGATTGCCCCTAACCACCTCTGCCTCAGCCCTGCACCCTGGACCCAGGATTCCCTCCACCAGCAGGCCACAGGCACCTGGGATCTGGATTCCCTCCCTCTGGTCACCATAGGTACCCAGGACCCGAGCTGGCTTCGCCCGGGCCTGCTGCAGCCACAGGGGATGGTGGGCAGGTGGCTTCACCCAGGCCTCAGCCATAGGTGCTGGCGCCTGGGACCTTGGGGTGGGCAGTTTCTCCGTCTCCCAGGCCACAGCCAACCACAGATGCTGATGCCTGGGACTCCAGCAGGCGGCTTCGTCCAGGTTTGGCTTTGTCAGAAAGGACATCAGATGGTTGTCCAGAAGACCTCCAGTCTAATTAGCATATTACCCTTTTATTAGTATAGATTGGCCTAGCGGGTATCCTGGGCTTTGGAATTTAATACACTCCCACCCGCCCCTATGTGATTCTATGTGCAGACAAATTTGGTAACACCTGACTCAATCATAGATCGCTTTGAGGAAGAACTAAAATCACCTCCTCTTTACAGAAGAAGAACCTCAAGCAGACTTAAGTAACTTACCCAAGCTCACATCAGCCTTAGGGAGGACCACTCTGCAGTCCTGTTGTGTTGTCTAAATCCTTGCTACTCAGAGTGTGGTCCACAGACCAGTGGCGTCACCTGGCAGCTGGGTTGAAATGCAAACCTGGTGCCCCACATCCTCAGACCCACCGAAACCAAGCTCCTAGAGTGGGCACTGGTGTGTGGTAACAAGCCCTGCAGGGCATTCTGTTGCCTGCGGAAGCCTGACAACCACAGCTCTAGCCAGGCAGGATGCTCTGAAGGTCACAGTCATGTGCTGCCAGCCTGGGGAGCTCCAGCTCCAGCCTGCCAGGGGTCATCTGACTTCACCTGGGAGTCTCCTGGGCTGCAGTTTAACATGACCCACCTTGGAGAACTTTTTCAGGCCGCTAGAAACCCTGCAGTTACTCTGCTTTCTGTGCTGTTTCATGTTTGTGCACTTTAAAGCCAACAATGGCCGCCCCCCCCCCCCAGCCCGCCTTTGGAGGCAGGGACCACCTCCTGCTATCCTGCAGCCTTCTGCTGTGAGGCACACAGCAGGCTCCGTACCAGGTTCCTGACGGATGGCCCGATGGACCCAGCTCCGGGGCACCCAGCTACTGAACCTGATCAGAGCCTCACTTTCGGGGCTGAAGGCTGTTGCCTTAGGATTAGGATGTGTGGGAGGCACAGCCTCTCCTGGACATTGTGCAGGTAACACTGGGCTGCAGAAGACAGTCAAGCCTGGCCACCATCTGAGGAGAGGAGTGTCTGGTTCTGCTCCTACAGGGGCCACAGAGCCACGGTCTTCACACCTCTGCATGGTCTTCACAGCCAGGCATGGGAAGTCTGCATCCAGAAAGAAGCATACATCCCTCCCCCTCCTCCTCCTCCTCCTCCTCCTCCTCTTTTTCTTTTCTTTTTAAAAAGCAAAATTATAACTTGACACAAATCCAAGCAGTTAAAATGATACTAAAAGGAACCCAATTTAGAAAGGTTTTAGTAGGCTAAAAACAGATGTGGCGAACCATTTCAGGATGTTCCAGGAGATGAGAGGGAGAGGGCGGGGTTGGAAATGGCTCGTCGGCCTCTTCTGGGTCCGCCTGCACAGGTGCTCTGCACAGGAGACGCTCTGTCCACAAACACGTTCTGGAAGGAAGCAACCCAAGGCTCCCTTTCTCCTAATTACTGCTCATTATAGAGCAGTGGTTCTCAGCCTTGGCTGCACATTAGGATCACCTGGGAGTCTCTTTAAAATCCTGATTTCTGGACCTCATCCTCCAGAAATTCTGTTTCTTTATTACTAATGTTGTGGCCCCAACCCATAACAAAGAAACAGAATTTCCGGAGGATGAGGCCCAGAAATCAGGATTTTAAAGAGATTCCCAGGTGATTCTAATGTGCAGCCAAGGTTGAGAACCACTGTTATAGAGCAACCGGCAGCGCCAAGTTAGCATCTGACCAAGTGTTTGGAGCGAGCAGTCCAGGTTTCTTTCCCTGGTTCACCTGTCCCATAGGGGCGTGGCTGGTCCTTGGGCAACCTCTGGATCTCCTGCCTGTAGCTCTCTTATACTGGAATAGTTTAGATCGATAATGTAAATATTTTAGATCCATAATGTAAACCATAATATGTATAAGTATTTATACTTTCTAAAGTCACAGATTATATTCCCATTTGGGGGGAGGAGCTAAAATGGTAACTAAAAATTTATTGAAGGCAGAGACCATGCTGCACTATATCTGCAACTCCTGAAGTGTCTGGCCTACATCTTGCCAAGTAAAGGTAGTAGGGCTTATCTAAAACCTCTCTGAATCGGCTGCCAGGAAGTTTTTTAAGGAAGCAGCTGAGATAACAGCCAGCCGGTACCACATTGGAAGCATTAGAGTACCAAGGTGCTTGGCATTCTGGGAAAGGTCACCTCAGACCATCTTTCTTTTTTGTAAACTTTCCCAATCTGGGATTTTCCTTCCTGCACTGACCCTATCATTGTCTCCATAAAATATAGTTCTACACATACCTATTGACATTCAGTGTCTATGGGACCAATAGGAGATATCGCAGGGTTTACAGAAATAAGCAACCACATGCCTTTACACGGTGGCATGTAATAGGCAGGTATCAAGCATTCTAGCAAAACATGCACATTTCATCAGAGGATCAAAAAGAGAGAGACTCCCGTCTAGACTTTGAAGGGGTGTGGCATTTGAGATATTCTTTGAAGAAAGGATAAAGTTTTCAGCTGGGAGTGTATGGGTGTGAGGAGAACATTCTAAACAGAAGGAATGGCATGAGTAGGAATCTGGATCACGAGATCTGTTTGGGGATCATGTAAATTACTTGTCTCTGAACATAGTGGATGGAAAGGAGAGTAGTAAAAGCTAAGGATAAACCCAGTAGTTGTGGCCAAATAAAAACGATCTTTACATGCTGGGCCCACGTGTAATTTCTGTTATATGTAGTTTCTATTGGAAATAGAAGTTTATTGAGCAGAGCAAGTAAATGCCACTGGCTTTACCCTTTGGCAGGTTCTTTCTGGTGCTGGTATGAATAGAATGTTCATGCAGGAAGTTGCCAGATACAAGATGATGGCAAAGGGAATAGAAAATTGGAAAACATATTAGAGAGATACTTCAAAAATGTCTTACACTTAGCAGTTGGTTGGGTCTTGGAGAAAGAATCATGATGTTGTGCCTGGGTAACTGGAGAAATTGTAGCATCTTAACATAGGGAATCAGGAGTGTAGTTGATGGGGGACAAAGAATTCTCTTTTAGGCATATTGCCTTTGAGGTGCTGGCAGGACCTCCCAGAGAGATGCCCACAAAAGAAGTTAGAAACCGAATTCAGCACTTGGAGAATAGGGCCAGAGGCACAGAAGTTAATCCTGGAGAAGTGGTGACAAGAGTGGATGAAGCTGCCAGGAATTCAAGACAGAGCCACAGAGGCTCAGACAGAGCCCTGAGGACATCTCCATGACTGTAATTCTAAGTTGGGAAAATGACATAGTTACTTCCTTTTTCAGAAAAAAAAAAATTCTAATCTTACTGTTGGCTTTGATTTCCTGCTCACTCCTCCTGCTCTCCCCTCATCCCAAGCCTTTGCTAATGACTACCAGAGCTACAGGACCAAAAAAAAATTTACTAGGAGTCAAGTCTAACAAATTTCTTCCACCGGAAAAACCCTCCGATTAGAGGCTTTCAGTAATACGGAAAGACTGTGTTCAAATTTTGCCAAGGTTTGTGTATTGACTTTACTCAGCTTAAAATGAATCTGTAATTCTAAATTGGAAAAACCACATAGCTACTTCCTTTTTCAGAAAAAAAAAATGTCTGATCTTACTGTTGGCTTTGATTTCCTGCTCACTCCTTCTCAAAAATGTTCAATCGATTCCTGAAACTGGAGGGAATTTAAAATTCAGAGCTGACATATTGCAAACTACCTTTTATAGTTTATTTTTCCAGGCCATTCCCTAGGTTGAGATAAACAGGAAATGAATGGTTACTGTAACTGGGATATTTGCAGTATAAATACGATCTGTTAACTTTAGACCATTTTCCTAGCCTTTACTCCTTTGTAACTCACATTTTGTCTTCTGGGGAGAGAAGAAAAGCATACATGATCTAAGAAAATAAACCTTGCTCTGTAGTGTACAGCTTAACTTCTGGTTTTCATGCAAATTTTATACTGTAAATCATACTGTGACCCATCATTTGGGGAACTAAAAAACAAACTCTAAACCCTTTATTTCCTTTGTGTTTTCTAAAGGTCAAATGCTGCAAATACTGGCCAGACGACACAGAGATATATAAAGACATTAAAGTTACCTTAATAGAAACAGAACTACTGGCAGAATATGTAATAAGAACATTTGCTGTTGAAAAGGTAAGTTTCCACACTGCAGACTTTGAAAAGCCATGGCCAGACATTAGTGGTGCTAGCCTTGTTAACTTACTAAGCTAATCTGTACCTGGTCACACCTGAATGCAGGTAGACACTGTCTAGTAATTTCTCAAGATTGCATCTCGCCCTTTGATTCTGTAACAGCTCAGTTCCATCTTAGAAGCAAATCATTTCCATTTCATAAGAGTCTATATTTTGCAGTTACACTTTCTGTCTGTATCCTTTTTCTTTCTAACCTGGTGAATATTGTTTGCCTCTCTCTCTCTCTCTCTCTCTCTCTCTCTCTCTCCACTCACTGACAGTTGAATAATTCCCTTCATGTTGTATGTTCATGTGGGTTCCCTGTAGTGAGTTAGTATCTGTGTTGAGACCCAGGTCCTAACTCCTCCTGGAATCCCTCCATTTCCTGAGACTTTTCAGGCCTCTGGTTTCACATGGGCTGATGGATCTTCCAGGTTCTTCCAGGTCGAAGGGGCTTACCTGGAAGCATAGGATACCCTCGCATGAACCAGCACCCCCATTCACCCTCACTCCCATACTGGTTTCAGCCTTTTGTACTTGCTGGTGTTGGGTCGTGAGTGCTCTACCTTGGCTCTCCCCTGCCTCATCCCACGTGCATGGATGGGGCTTCTCCGGGAAGCACTGTAGGGCGTAACAGGGAATTTCCTTATCCCCCCTCTTTCTGCTGACATAGGGAGGGGCCGGTGGTGAAGCAAACTGCAGTCCGTCCAGAGAAGTGTCACAGGTAGGCTGTGGGAAAGTGGAGGTGATGTGGCTGAGAAACACTCTGCCTACCAGTCCTCATCTTGCCCCCGATGCAGGGGACACATGATGTTGTGTCTGAGGTCCACAGACTTTGTGTCAAGAGCTGACTCTCCAGAACTCAGCCCCGCACTGTCACACTGCCCATAGCCATTTTGTTGTCAATTTGTTCAGTGCAAGATGGTGCCCTTTTACACTGTCAGGTCCTCTTAGAGGGCCTGGATTGTCCGTGGACTGCTGGGCAGTTGGCTCTTGGCCTTCTCCTCTACTCTATATTCGTCCTTTTAGGGTTAGCAAGACCAGTTTTAAGGAAATTGCAGCATCTGTGTACGGGCTCATTTACTCTTGTTTTGAACTCCCTATCTTGGGTTTCAAATTCATATTTGTCAGAGAATCACAAGACTGAAAAGATTTTATTTTCGTCTGTTTCTCATACTGTTTTTTTTTAGCCTGTCATTTTTAATAAGCAGGCAGGAGGCTTGGGGACTTCAAAGAACGTGGAGTTCTTGTTGCCTCAATTCTTCAAGTTCTGAACCTCACACTTTGATGTGTGTTTTTTTTCCCCATCTTAGGCAGGTTTGGGGGGAGGATTTCTGTACAGCTCTTGGCAAGAGCGCTCATGAATTACTGCATTGAAACAGATAGCGATAAAAGACCCTCAATATTTTTTTCTTTTTAAAAAAATCATCCAAAGTCATCACTTAAACATGGAGTCCTTTGAACAGTAGTCAGCTCTCTAATAAGCTGAAAAGGCATCTCTGATGCTAAAGGAAGGGTTTGTTTGTTTCTTTGTTCTTTTTTTAACCTCTTATTATACTCTCCTACGTCCCCAGTTACACAGAAATGTTTTAGAAATACCCAGTTATTTTAGTCACCAGACAACTAGCAAAGAGGTGGTGGAAGGGAGGGACGAGGAGATTTTTCAGGCTTTGAGGGAAATCAAAATGACCTGTCCATGATTTTCTAACGGGGCAATTGGAAACTTTAAGGAAAACAAATCATTAGCACTTGCATGGAGCACTTCTTGTAGATTTTAAACTTTCTCATTAGAGGGGGAAACAGTCAGTCATATACTGTGCGAGTCCTGCAATTCTGAGAGTATGTTACATCAAGGGACCGAAGGTGAAAATGGATTTGGGCTCCACACCACAAAACAAGCAAACACGTTGCAATCTGAAACTGATGAAACCCTGTTTTGCGTGGGACTGTCATCCTCTCCCACGTAGCGGATGACTCAAAGCTAAACAGATATTAAGCAAGGTGAAGTGTCCACTGTGTCAGGAGGAAGACAGCTGAAAAGTCCCCGTGGATCTCGGCTGTCTGGTGAATCTATCCCAGTCTATCCTGGCAGAAAGGAAGCTGACAGTGGCCACCGAATTCTCTCTACCTAGGAGGTGTTTGGGGTTCAGAGAAGGCAGTGGGAATATGAACCTAATGCCTCATAGACAAAGAATGCACAGATATTTATTAAGTACACACTTTGTTCTAGGCACTATTGTATGTCTTGGGCATACAATTTAATTCCATTAAATTGCATGGAAAATGAAGTGAATATTACTTTTTTATGTTGCATTAATACTTGTTATAATGAAAAATAAACAAAAACATAATGATATCAAGTTGAGAATCATTTGTGTTGTGATCACTAATCACATCCAGGATTTCACCCCCAAATGAATTGACTCAGAAGCAGTTTCCTTTGCTAATCTTGAACATATAAGAGGGTGGAGGTTTCTTTTGGGGAAAAGACATTTATCTTGTTCCAAAAGTGAGTTTTAAAGGGATTGGTTGGGGGCCCATCTCATGATGGATGAAGTTTGGGACTTGGGGATGCTGGAGCTGAAATCTATCAAAGCTAGAAGGGGAAGTTCTCAAAAAATGAAAATTAAGAAAAAAAGGCAGTATATGGGGGGAAATGCCCTTCAGTGGTCCTTGGAATAAATAAATATGTATTATAGGCATCCCCACTGTGTGGGACCACCACTGACCCAGTTGTTATACTTAGGGGAGTTCTCTAAGGGTCTGGAGAGTGACCCAGCTCAACCCTTTGTCTTCTAATGGAGACTTTAGGAGTGGCTATGGTGTCAGCAATAAATGTGGGCTCCTAACCACCTTGTAATGTTACTTTGGGGTCACAGAGCATATGTAGCAGATAACAGTGTTGGTTTTTATTCGTGACACTCTGATAGCTTAATACCTTAATGCTTAAACATCATTAAAGAATAGCATGATTTTCAAAGAGTACTAAAGCTTTAACATTTGTGGGTTATTAAACTAAGACATATTGATACACTTATAGCAAGCAAGTCTTACCTGAAAATCTATAATTGTTAGCCTCTTCCAATCTTTCAAAGCACATAAAATTCTGAATTTCTCTGCTCGTAAGTATGTGTGAACAATGACTGATGGTGAATGTGTTAAGGTTAGTGGGTACTTAATGTTATGATAAATAAAACCAAACTCAGGGACTAACGCAGAAATGGTAAATAGTCACTAAATGAGAGACAGGAGAAAATTAAATTTAACCCCAGATTTACACCCAGCCTTGATTCTGGAAGTAGTTGTTGTTTTCAAAACAGACTTCAGCTTTAAGACACAGTCTTACAACATGGGCTCATGGTTAGAAAAAAAAATCGATGGATATACATCAACTAAAATATTCTCAAAACAAGTGTAAATTTTTAAAAAACAAAACCTTAAAGTCCCTTTCTTCTGCCTTCCCTTCACTTCAGTGGCAGGCAACTCTCCCACTTCAACTTACTGATCCAACAAAGAATTCTAGCAAAATGTGATTTCCATGGTATATATGTGCTTATATACCTGTTTTCCACAAGCCGGCTGCAACAACCTGAACACAGGAGGCACTGTCTGAATACCTCTGTGTCCCCCACACTGAAGGTCATACCGGAAGGAAGCATTGCATTCACTAGATGGTCACTGCATGGATGAATGGATTAAATGTTTACCTGAATTAAAAAAGAGAACTCTAACAAAATGAATTGCAAATGAAAATTAGTTCTCTGGCCTATGTAGTTGGAGAGTAGTCCTCATTCATTCTTCCAGTGACATTCTCTAAGCATCCACAGTGTGTACACTGCTCAAGGGCCCGGGACAAAGGAACCAGAATACAGAAGAGAGAACAAGGGTCTTGCATTTTAGTAGCTGATCTCTTGAGCACGCAGGTCCCTGTTCTGTGCCTCTTTCTCTGTGAACACACACCTCACCCTTAGGAACTAAGTGACACACAAACTGTTCACTGAGTCTACTTTTTGGGAAAGGAATTTCAAGGACTCAAAGAGATCCATCCATTCATTTGCTGGAATTGCACCTGTCTATTAGTGTTGTCCCCAAACATCACCTCTCCTTCCACCTGACGAATATCTTCCTGCTTGTGTTTTCAAAGTATGTATAAAATCTAAGAATGACCTTCTTCCCAGCAACTCAGAGTTTCTATCCCTAGGCTCACTGGCTGCTGAGGGGTACCTGATTCTCTCCTGGTTGCTCATCATGTATTTTCCTTTGTTCTTTCCCTGCATTGTGCTGACTGGGAATGGCAGAGGGGCGTTCATGAAATCCGAGAGATCAGACAGTTTCACTTCACTGGCTGGCCCGATCACGGGGTCCCTTACCATGCCACAGGGCTGCTGGGATTTGTCCGGCAGGTCAAATCGAAGAGCCCGCCCAACTCAGGCCCATTGGTGGTGCACTGCAGGTGAGTAGCATGCCCAGAGCCTCTGGAAGGACGCACAGAGGGCAATGGGTGTGGGTCTCCTTTGGGTGGTGAAAATGCTCTGGAACCCAATGGAGGTGATGGTTGCACACCATTGGGAAGGTGTGAAATGCCACTGGCTTGTACACTTTAAATGATTCATTTTATGTGATATGAATTTCACCATAGCAGGATGTTTTCTTTAAAGAAGCAGCTGCACAGGGGTCCTTTCCTTACTCTAACAGACATCTCTCTCCATTCAGTGCTGGTGCCGGGAGGACCGGCTGTTTCATCGTTATCGACATCATGCTGGACATGGCGGAAAGGGAAGGGGTGGTGGACATCTATAACTGTGTCCGGGAGCTGCGGTCACGGAGAGTGAACATGGTGCAGACGGAGGTACTGTGCTCCCATCAGTCCCCATCAGTTCTTGGACTGGTCCCCTGGGCCTCTCGGGCATCCCTATCCCCCAAAGCCAAGGAGGAAAGAAACACTGGCAATTCTCTCTGCAAAACTCCCTAAAAGAAAAAGTGACTCAGCTGGCAGCCTTTCTTTCCTTCCTCCCTTCTTCCTTTTCTCTTTCCTTTCATAACCAAACAAGAAAAGCCCACAAGTCTCACAGGTAACAGACTCTGTAACCATGAGCCTAAATCTGCTCATGGAGCCCAGGAGAGTCTCTGCATTAAGGCTTCAGGTTTCCAATTCCATTTCTTTTTATTCTGCCTTTAAACTAGCCGGTAACCAGGGCAAGGTCACACCTGAGAGCAGCCAGGCAGTTGTACATTCTGTTCCTTTCCTGGTCCCTAAAAATTCTTCCCAGTGGCCTGGTATCGAGGGAATTTGCCCATTTTATAGAAGCACTGTGTACCAACTAGTACTTCTATCAACTAGAATTCAAGTGTATCAGGAATTTAAGCTTCTGAGGAAAAATATTAGATCCTACTCCTAGGAAATGCATATTTTTACTAATACGTGGTTGTTTTAAGTAAGCATTACACTCGCCACCTGGAAAATGATCCATGAAGTAGAAGAAGAACTAAGAACAATCCATTACATTTTGATCATGCATAAAGTTTACACGAGGCACTGGAAAACCTTATTTATTTATTTATTTATTTACTTATTTACTTACTTACTTATTTATTTATTTTAGCTAACAAAAAAAAAATAGCAGAAATTTTCAATGCTATGTTCCTGGTCTTTTTCTCTTTAGAGTAGGAATTCTTTGTTTTAAAGATAATAATGATAATGTATTTTTTAAAATAAATTTTTATTGATTTCAGAGAGGAAGGGAGAGGGAGAAAGAGATAAAAACATCAATGATGAGAGAGAATCATGGATCGGCTGCCTCCTGCGTACACCCTACTGAGGATTAAGCCTGCAACCCAGGCATGTGCCCTTGACTGGAATCAAACCTGGAACCCTTCAGTCTACAGACCTACACTCTATCCACTGAGCCAAACCAGCTAGGGCAATAATGTATTTTTAATGTACTTTACAGTTGATCAAAAGTGGTCTCATCCACTTTCCACTTGCTCCTCTTTTTTGAGATGATGTTGAATAGCAGTGGTTGTTTTGAGAATTAAGAGTCCTGGTTTTTTATAGAAATTAAAGTAAAAAGTAATGAGACTCATTTGCATCTCGTGTGTTTAAAAGTTGATAATAAGTATGGTAAAATTTCAGTAAGTAATTGTAGAGAAAGTCAGTGCCAGTTCAGAGGACCCATTTTTATTACTTTTAAAATATTTTTATTGATTTCCAAGAGGAAGGGAGAGGGAGAGAGAGATAGAAACATCAATGAAGAGAGAGAGGATCATTGATTCGCTGTTTCCTGCATGTCCGACACTGATGATCGAGCCCTCAACCCGGGCATATGCCATGATCAGGAATTGAGCCGTGACCTTCTGGTTCATAGGTCGATCTGAGCCACTGAGCCATGCTGGCCAGGCTAAAGACCCATTTTTAAACTGTGGACTTGTAACCTATAAGTAAGAGCCCTCCTCTGGACACAGAAGGACTTTTGTAACTATCACATTCATTAATATTTCAAAGGAAATAGTGCTAAGTGCTCAGAACTGGTTTTCCACTGTGATATCAAGTTTCCCTAGACCTTCTCTACATTATTAATTTGGTTGGCAAACTCTTTTTTTTATCATGGATAGATAAGATTCTGCTCATTTCCTCATCTGAAATACTGAGTTTCAAACCTGTAGGATCAGAATTACTGAAGTAGTTTAGCCATAGTTACTCTAGCATCACAGTGCTTGCTCTAGTATTTATCAGTGTCTGATTGGTTGTAATCAGTCCATGTAAGGCTTTGATCAGTCCATATAAAGGGTTGAGCCTGTTTGTCTCTTCCTCCCATTAAACTGTCATGCATGGCCTTTCAGTAACCATGCCAGCTGTGCCACGTGGGGAATACCCCTCTCCAGCAGTCAGGTCCTCACACTGGATCTCTCGCCTCAGAACACTGGTCCATTTCCTTGACCATGTGGGGCTGTCTTCCCTCTTTCTCTATCTCAATCTCTCAGGTACCTTGGTGTCTCTTACTAACCAGTCCCCTCTGCTTCACCAGGAGCAATATGTGTTTATCCATGATGCCATCCTAGAAGCCTGTCTTTGTGGAGACACCTCCATCCCTGCTTCCCAAGTTCGGTCTCTGTATTATGACATGAACAAACTGGATCCACAGACAAATTCAAGCCAGATTAAAGAGGAATTCCGGGTAAGTCACACTAAAGGGAGAGGCGAGTGGCTGTGACTTTGCTCCTCAAGAAATATAAGTCAGATCTTGAACCATTGAGGCAACACAGGGTTCCTCAACCTCAGCAATATTGATATTTGGGTCTGGATAATTCTTTGCTGTGGGGCTGTCATGTAGGATCCCTGGACTCTACCAATTGGATGCCAGAAGCCCTCCACTACATCAGTTGTGACAACCAGAAATGTGTGCGGACATTGCCTGTGTCCCATGGGGGCAAAATTACTTTTTGAGAACCACTGGTCTAGCAGTGCCATCTCCCCACTTCAAAAGCAGACACTAGGTAGTCCCATAATGCCCTGGGGTGTAGCCCAAACAAGCAAGGTACTGCATTCAGAGTACTTGCCAGGCAAGCGTTCATCCTCACGTTCCATCTAAATGTACCTGGCTCTAGACCAATTCTACCCAACCTCCTACTCCCAAGTGCCCAGATGTCTAGCCCTCATTAGACTCAATGGCCCTTATGTCTGATGGGCACTATCTATGGACAAAATCCAAAGAGAGAAAAGAGAAATAAAAATGTAGCTGTGTGAGTGGGGCGATGGCGGAGGTGGAGGAGGGGATGATCTTGTACTCAGCTGTAGGAAACTTGGCTGTGCCACAGTCTGAATTAATACAGTGTACTATCCAGCGTCTTCTTCACCGTCTGCATTCTATCACACAGACCCTGAACATGGTCACGCCGACACTGCGTGTGGAAGACTGTAGCATCGCGCTTCTGCCCCGGAACCATGAGAAAAACCGGTGCATGGACATCCTGCCTCCGGACCGCTGCCTGCCTTTCCTCATCACCATCGACGGGGAGAGCAGCAACTACATCAACGCTGCTCTCATGGACGTAAGCCCACCTACCTTCCCTCAGAAGGAAATGGGAGATTTTTCTCCAGGGGTAGCAACTGGGAAATGACGAAGTGCAGCCTGGGTCTCCTTAGACGCATCTGCCCTTGCTCTTTGGGGTGTTGTTTTTTTAAAGACAGAAACTATTTTTTCTGCAAAGTGCATTTCAGACTCCATATATGTTTTCCTGTCAATGCAAACATTCTTGGTCTCTCAGAAACTACTAGTCCTAACGTATTGGTAAATGAATCATGTCCATTTACTCTCTAAGCACTTACCGTATTTGCCGGCATATAAGACGACTGGGCGTATAAGACGACCCCCTAACATTTCCACTCAAAATACAGAGTTTGTTATATACTCGCCGTATAAGACTACCCCCTCTTCCGCACACCTTCCACACACCAAATAAAAGGTAAAACAATATCAGATTTGATTTTAACATTTTAATTTATATTCAAATGCTTATGACATGCAGGAAAACTGTCACAAGGCTGTATGTAATCAAACATATACATAAAACAGTGCAAGTTTATTACCGGTAAACATACCGGTAATTCACTAAAGAAAACACACTCTATAGACTGGTACCGTAGATGCTTCTCAGGAACACAGGCAAGCAGCCCACAACCTAGAGGGACTGTCAATGATAGAAGAAAGAT
>NW_006290305.1:5187480-5189601 GCF_000327345.1 Myotis davidii | reverse complement strand
AAAATCGCATAACAGCCGAGCATACACCCAGCAGCGCTGCTGATGCCTGAACGGTATGTGGAATGAAGTGGGCGGGCATCGGGAGGCCACTATGGCACGGGGCAAGCACTATGGGCAGTCTATCTGAAGTGTACCTGGCGTATAAGACGACCCCCCACTTGGAGGCATATTTTTCAGGGCCAAAAAATCGTCTTATACGCCGGCAAATACGGTACATTTTAACCTGCTGGCCAGAGAGCAAGAGACAGCTCTTAGGTCACTATGGCAATGAAGTGGGATAATATGGTTTGCAACATTATTTTAGTGCCCTTTCTTCCTAATTCAGGCAGTAATTAACATGAGGGGGAAATTGCCTGTCAGTACAGATAGTACACAGCTCATTACTTCCTGTCAGTCTGTTTACTTCTAACTGAATGAGCATTTGCTATTCAATTGGTGGGAAATGTGAATGGATATTTTTAGTGCTAATATGGACATTTTAATTCTATGGGTGTGATATTGGCAGTCCATCGCCTTAACCACTTGGCCACCTCGTCCACAACAATGGGTGTGATATTGGTAAAAACTTGTTTGAGGCTCTCCAGAGCAGTAAAAAGCATATGTATCCTATATGTATCCTTTTATGGCAAAAATAAGTAGCACCATCCTATCTAATAAACGGGTGATATGCAAATTAAAAGGCACTCCATCACAAAGATGGCAGCACCCATAGCCACAAGATGGCAGCGCCCAGTCCTCTCAGCCCCGCTGGCAGCATGAGCGGGCAGCATGAACAGCCTGGCGGAATGCTTGCTTTGTTGCCGCAGCCACGAGGCAAGCATTCCATGCCCAGCGTGGATGGGCCTCTGGCCAGGCTGGGGCACAGAACACTTGTGTAAGGAGAGAAGGAACCGGCAAACTGAGCAGAGTCAAGTGGCCCCCGACTCCCAGGCAAGGTCAAGTCCGGGCGGCCAGAGGGTGGAGGGGGTAGAGGATAGTGTGACAGGAGGGGCTGGTGGCGGAGGCACAGGTTGAAAGCCAGCTGAGAAAGAGGAAGGGAGTCCTTTATTGGAGTTCCTGAAAACAGGGAGGGAAGTCGTTTATATTTCTTAGCTGCGGATCGGCCTCTGGTCAGGCCGGGGTGTGGATGGGCCTCTGGGCTGCGGAGGGCCTCTGGGCAGCGGGTGCAGAGTGGCCAGGCCTTGCAGAGAGCTACTGGCACACGGATTTGTGTGCAGGGCTACTAGTTACACATATAAATAACAAGGAAAGATTTTTAGGAAAAACGTGATTATTTTAATTATGCATGTTTTTAAATATGTTTTTATTGATTTTAGAGAGAAAGGGTGAGGGGGAAAGAGAGAGAGAGAAACATCTATGTGTGAGAGAAAAACATCAATCTACTGCCTCTGGGGTTGAGCCCACAACCCCGAAATCCAGACATGTGCCCTGATGGAATTGAACCTGTGACCTTTTGGTGCATGGGACAATGCTCAACCAACTGAGCACACTTCCCAAGGCTTAATTATACATATTTTAAAAATAAAATTAAATTTTTTATTAAAAAAATTATTAAAATCTTACTTGATAATATTCATAGGAGAATTGGCTAAAACAAAAGGATACTAAAATTTGAAAGAAATAGACAAATATGGTTACATACTAGCCAGAAGGAAGTGAAAGTAGCTGCATTTTTAGCAGGCAAAATAGGCTTTAAGGTTTAAAAAAAAAAGACTTTCATCGCTTCTCGGCCTTTTGGCTAAGATCAAGTGTAGTAAAAAAAAAAAAAAAGACTTTAAAGGCAACTTTTTTTTAAAAAAAAGATAAAATGACTATCATTTTATGGCGTCATTTTGTAAGAAATAATGTTTGATGCACTCAGAAGAAATTACAATGCTACACTAAAATTATGGCTTCAAAATATATAAAATAGAAATTGAAATACAAAGTGAAACGGAAAAATTCATCATCATATAAGGAGACAGTACCATGCTTCTTTCAGAGCCTGGTCGAGGAAACAGTCAAAAAAATCAGTTAAGTGCGGCGTAAGCTAGACCTAACGACAGAAGCAGAGCATTGGATTGAACAGTGAATACACTTAAGGTTAGCCTGGGAGCAAAACATTCATGTGCTATTAGTTAC
>NW_006290305.1:5176625-5187468 GCF_000327345.1 Myotis davidii | reverse complement strand
TTATGTATAAGGCCAATATTGCTTTTCTACTAGAGACAGCAAAAATTTTATAAAATGCTCTTATGTTCTTAGTGTCAAAGTGAGAATATTTTACCATTACTCTTCTGCAGATAAGTTTATATTTAGTCTGTTTTGGCATTGACAACGGTGATAGAATTTAACGGTTGTTAAATATGTTCAGTGTTTTATGTCACAAATTTGTATGCGTATAAAATAGCCTTAGCTTCTTCCCTTCATATTTTCTGATATATTTGGATGTTTCTTGTGTGTTTGCAGAGCTATAAACAGCCTTCCGCTTTTATAGTCACCCAGCATCCTTTGCCAAACACAGTGAAAGACTTCTGGAGACTGGTCCTGGATTATCACTGCACGTCTGTAGTTATGCTGAATGATGTGGATCCGGCCCAGGTGAGACTCATGAGCTCATGCCCAGGGTTAAATCTGTGTTTGCTTTGTTTGCACATTGAAAAGTGTGGCCTCCAGTGCCAGGTCACAAAAGCCAGGCGAGGATTGAGAATAGGAGATGCTGAAACACAAACGTTACAAATCAGATGGAATTAGGGATTGGGGCAGAAAGTCGTCTGAAACCCAAAAGACAGGCTGGAATTACAGACGGTGGAAGTGAGAGGGCAAGACAGAGTCAGAAAGGATGGAAATACGGACTGGAGGGAAATCGAGGTAATGGGCAGAGTCAGAGCGGAACAGGAACAGGAACATCCCAACGCCAAAACCAGAGCAAGCAAGCCAGAAAGCCGTGATGGATGTCGGCACCTAACCCAGCGCCTGATCCCATCAGGGATAGTACCATGACGGGGTGGCAGTGGAGACCGGCAGGCAATTTTAAGGGACAGCAATTAGTTGTGTCAACTCTTTGATAAAGATATTAAAAAGAAATAAAACTGGGCCTTGAAGATAAGAGAAGCTCAGAATGATAAATGGGACATTATCATAGCTCCTCTTCTTAAACATAAAAAAAGATAGAATGGACAGTAATGACTCGATATTAATAATGGGGTTTAAAAACATTTTCTTAAAGAGACTTGTCAGGCGAGCATTAGCACAGTGGCCGTTTAGGAGCTGAATTTATTGCTTTAGGATACAGCCATACTAATCACAGGCTTAACTGTCATGACAGTTATGCTAAGTTTGAACTGAGCATGTTTTAAGAATAAACTTGTTCTGGAACTGAATTCATTTTCTATCTAATAGAGACAAATTCTTTAAAATAAAATAAATAATAAAATGGCCTATTTCAGCATCCAAAGTGGATAAGATTGATAAGATTTTCCCTTCCTGAAATCTACTTTATTGCCATCAATCTGCCATAAATGATAAGGAATTCACTTTAATGCTGTAATGTTTTTAATTATGTTAGAGATACTACATTATATTGTTAGGCTGTAGCCTGAAAGTTCATGAAATAATAATGACAATCCTTGTCCTCATCTAGTCCTTTTTGCTTAAGAAGCTTAAATGTTTTAGGTCTTCCCCATTGATCCTCTCCGGAGGATAGATTGCAGCCATTTAAAAACACAACCACAGCTAAGAGAGCTTCAAAGACACAACTCAAAATAGAACTACGGATCCTGGTTTTCTAACCCGCAGTGTCCAGGTTAAATTTCCCTAATTCAAGAGTCCTTAGTCATAGACAGTTATGGAATAAAGGACTTGATCCCCCTTCAGAATCATTCTTTTCCCCCTAATGTGGATCCTGAAATGTAGTGATGTACTGTTTTGTTCATATTAGTGAGCCAGGCGTTAGTGACTTCTGTGTGTTCTCTTTGAACAGCAATATTTGAATTCTGAAGCTGCCTTCTAAACCCAAACTTTCTGGACTGAATCCAAGCCTTGCCTGGCCAGTGGGAGGAGAGACAAAGAGACAGTAATTCCATTCAGCAGACAGAGCTGATTTTCAGAGTGAGAGAAAAGGGGCTCCTGGGAGTCAGTCTTTCAGAGAACGCTAAACTGAGCATTTGAACTTAAAGGCTTTGCAATTGTACGAGAATAGCACTCAACTATTTTAAGTATTTATAGGTCCAGTTCATGGGTGTGTTATACACCATTTAAGCCATTTTATACATGGTTTACTTGGGCAAAGTGCAGAATGCAGTGTGCCAAGAGCCAAATGTCAGCCTGGGCCATTCATATTTCTTTGGTGTAAATGACAAGCTTTTGATCAGGGTTTGAACTGAGAGAACAAGCAAAAAGCAAAGCTAGCTCAGTCAGGAGTAAAATGGGCAGAACAGTTCAACCGTGCATGTTCGGATTTTATTACCATCCCGGCTTCCCATCACAATGCCTATTAATTTTAACAGTGGGTACATTTGGATATCAAAAAGAAAATAAATATTAGCATGCTATAGTTTGATAAGGCAGTTTTATAACTTTTCGCCAGGAAGTGCTGGTGAGGAAGGGAAATTTTCATGAAAGCATTATTTAAAAATAAATAAATGGCTGGTCAAGATAGAGGTACAGGGAAACGTGCTACTCACATCCTCCTACAACCACATCAAAAATACAACTAAATTACATAACGACCATTATTCAGAACCACCTGAAATCTAGCTCAATGGAAGTCCTACAACTAACGATTTAAAAAAGAAGCCACATCAAGACTGGTATGAGGGGCAGAAATGTAGCACATAAAAAGTAGGAGGAATATCTTGGCTGTGGAGATTCCCCCTGAAGAATAAAAGGTTCCAGCCCCAAACCAGGCCCCTTAGCCCAGGGTTCCAATGCCAGGAAGAGAAGTCCCCATAACTTCAGGCTATAAATACCAGCGGGAGTTGTGGGTGAGTGTGATGGAAGCTGCTGGAGTCCCAGGCAGTTCCTCTTAAAAGGCCCCACACAGACTTATTCAGACTCTCTCCCTCTGAACTCCAATGCTTGGTCATCACCTTGAAAAGTACCAGAGACATAAGGGAAGAAACTAAAATGTTTGGCATCAAGATGAGAGCTGGAGGGGCAGCTTTCTCACGGAAGTGCTGGCAAAGACCATTGCTCCCTTTGTGATCCCTTCCCCCACAGAACCAGCAGGGGGTGCCATATCTGAGTCTCCATTAACCTGGCTATGACTGTTCACCCTGCCCTGGTGATTCCCTTAGACCCTGCCCCACCAACTTGGGTTCTATATTTATCTGGATGATCACTTACTGTTATATAGTGTCTAATCACTGGTTGGACACCTGAAACTAATATAATATAAATTTTAAAAATAAATATAATTTCTAAGATACTGTTAAGAAAGTACCCTTAGTTACCCTACTTTCATTCTTAATCATAAAGTCCAAATCTCTAACTTCTTTATAATAGAGGAAGATTGCTCTTTAGGTTGACCCACCATTAACTGAAAATTATCTTGCATATAAATCAACCTTTGCCACCTGTGACCAATAAGATTTTTAGATCCTTTGGAAAATAAAAGTCATCAAAAAGGAAATTCAGCTAGTAGATTCTCTTGTTGTGGCCCTTCATTCTGCTTAAAATGAGCTGATGTGTTTTTCATCTGCTCTTGGCCCAATAGAAACTGGTTATAAAGTAATGAAGTGGTTCTTTTTTGTCTCACCACAGCTATTTGTCCCTCTGGTAAATCAGAAAGATAAAAGTTACATTATACTATCCAAAATGTCACTGGAATATCATGTCCCCAAAGAAGTTTAGTTTCCAACTTTAAATGCCTATTGGGGTCTTGTGAGAAGGAAAGACCTTGGGTGTTCTCTCACCTATCTCTAAATTTAGTATTTCTACTAAACTGGGGCTAATAGAACGGTGGCTAACAGAATGGAAGTGCCAGTTTCGTTAGCCACCATGCCCAGCTGCACTTCTTCCACATAGACTGTGCATCGCATCCCATTCATACAAAAGTAACCTAGTGTCACCAAAGCTCGAGTGTGAGACTCTAGGAAATTGTGGCTTTTATTAAAGCCACCTCCAGGTAAAGCATTTACTCTTATTACACCAGGCTTCACTTTTATTTGTCTGGTCTGTCATTCCTACAACAGAGCAGGAGGGTTTGGACCAGAGCATAAAAATGCAACCTAATACTGTTATCAGTATCTTGTCACAAAATAGCCCTATTCCCAAAGTGATTACAAATTGCAAAGCAAGCCCAGGGGAAGATGGAGATTTGGGTGTTTGCAGGTATGTGTGTCATCTTAAGTACCATAGCTCTTCTAATGGCAGCTAGTGGCATCTTCCCAGGGCCTTGTAAGAGTTCCTGTCAGCAGCAAAAGGAATCTTACAATGGGGTGTGTAAAATAGCATCCACATGGTCTCAGAAAACAGAATCGCTCATAGTTTAATGATGCTTTCTCAGAAAATGCAGGGGAAAGTACTAGATGAAGGACAGATGGAGCTGAGCAATCAGCCAACAGCAAAGTCCGCAAGTCTACTTTCTTGAAGGAAAAGAGAGAAAGGAAAGAAAACTTGGTGAATCACAGAAGTATTAAGACCCACTGAATGTCAATACTGACCATATCCAAACTGCTCAGAGTAAACTTATGCTTATAAATAACCGCGTGTTTCTGTGTTCTGAATTCAGTTGTGTCCACAGTACTGGCCAGAGAACGGAGTTCACAGACATGGCCCCATCCAAGTGGAATTTGTTTCTGCTGATTTAGAAGAAGACATCATCAGCAGGATATTCCGTATTTACAATGCATCCAGAGTAAGAATCACAGCCATGGGAGGTGAAAATGGATATAACAGATATATTGAGATATGTTAGAAATTGGTAAATGCTATAGAAAAAGAAAAGCTGGAATGTAGAAAGTGCTAGGGCATTAACAGGAGGGAGAGCAAGGCTCTGTCTTAAGTAGGTTCACAGTGTGAGCAAACACCTGATGGAAGTGAGGGAGCAACCATCCAACGTTCCGCAGTCAGCTTTCCAGGCAGAAGTACTGGTCAGTGCAAAGGCCTGAGGGAGGGTTTCTGGAACAGTAAAGAGGCTGATGTGGCCCGAGCACAGTATGCTCTGATCACCCAGAGGGAATGGGGGGGGTCGGGAGAGGCGTGGCAGAGATCATGCAGGGCCTTGCAGTCCACTGCAAAGATTTGGGCATTTGCTCTGAAGGAAATCAGGAGCCATTCCAGGGTTTGAGTAGAAGACTCACGTGATATAATTTACTTTTGAAAAGGAGTACTCTGGCTTCTGTGTTGAGAATAGACTTTAAGAGAGGCCCATCGGGAGACAATCACAACAATCTAGGTGAGAAATGACCATGACAGGACAAGAGTGGTAGCAGTTGGAGGTAGTCAGACATAGAGAGATTCTGGTATATTCTGACAGCAGAACCAATAGGATTTGCTGACAGTTTGGCTCCTAGGGAGCTGAGGGTGATTCTCTAGATTTTGGTTCTGACAACTAGAATGATGGAATTGACATGAACCGAGTTAGGGAAGACGGTGGGTGTAAACAGGACAGTTGGCGGGGGGGTGGTGGAGGGATGGGGGTCATATGTGGAGAGAGAGTCAGGAGTTCAATTTGAAGCATAGCAGGTTTGAGATGACCATTAGACACCTAAGTGGAAATATTGAGTTGGCATTTGGATCTATGAGGACAGGGGTCTGATCTGGAGATATGAATTGATGACTATTGGAATATTTAAAGCCATGAAATCATCAAATGAGAGACAAAAGAGAAAGGGATCCTAGACTGAGCCAGGGGTCCATCAGTAAGTGGTCTGGGAGAAAGGGAGGCCAACACAGAGGGGAGAGAGCAGTCAGGCACAAGGAGCAGCCAGGCGAAGAAAGTGTGTCAATGAGAAAAGCGTGACCACCTGTGTCAAAGACTGCTGGGGGCCACGGAAGATGTAGTGCACATGGTATAGCCATGGCGGATTAAAACTGTTGCCTCTTCTAACATTTTCTTGAATACTGCAATTCTATTTAACTATGACTAAAGACTAATTAACTATTGATATCTCAGCAAGATTCACACCAATAAGCAAAATCATATTATATTCACAGGAAACGCAGTGCAATCTGTAACACCCTGAGCTCACAAACATCTCCTGATTGTAATTTATCCTTTACTTTTAATTTACCTGTAATTACCTAAAGTAGAGCCATCTTATCATTTGCTACACAATGTGGTCAACGTTCGTGTTGTGTGTTATTTTTCACTTGGCTTTTGCAAAATCGTAAGCCTTCGGCTTCACTTTTATTTGTCTGGTCTGTCATTTCAAACACCTGGGTTTTTATAACACCTCAATATTAAAACTCATAACTCTCAGGCCAGTAGAAGCTTCCTCTGTTATTTATAGGCTAGCCTCTCCTTTAATATTGCCCTGCTTTGATGAGAAGACCAAGTAGGTGGAACCTGCCCACTGGAATTCAATAAAGTAAATAATGCCTGTTTTCTTTTCACTCCCTGGTTATTGCCTGATTCTCCAGCCCCAAGATGGATATCGGATGGTGCAGCAATTCCAGTTCCTGGGCTGGCCGATGTACAGAGACACGCCGGTGTCCAAGCGCTCCTTCCTGAAGCTCATTCGCCAAGTGGACAAGTGGCAGGAGGAATACAATGGCGGGGAAGGCCGCACGGTTGTGCACTGCTTGTAAGTGTGAGATAGAGCCCTGCATCCGGGAATGACCAGCCACCTTCCATTACCTGCCATCTCACTATCTCTTGTTTCACTACAATTGGAGAAGAAATAAGTAGATGTGAATGAAAGGAGATGATCTACTTGATGAAGGTTTGGTTTGCTTTGCAGAAAACAAGATATGCATGTTTTGATTCTGCATTTGCACAGACTGTGACTGCTATAAAAACAAGCCCTGAACTTGTTGATTGGGAACCCCACACCCCCAAAACACACACACACAGACGTGGGTTAGCCCAATGGGCTCCTACCAACTCTTGAGAACCAGTTGTTAACATTTGGGGGACTTTTCTGAGCAGGTTGAACTTTCTAAACTGTTGGTTACTTAATAAACCATCTATGTGAAAGAGTCTACATCACAGAAATCAGCAAATACTAGAAATCAGGGCTAGCTTGCCATCACACTAGCATAGTGGGTGATTCTGTTGGAAATCATGTCAGAGACTTCAAAGGAACTGTTGTGATTTTTTTCTTTGTGGTTTTAAGAGAACTTTTTGTTATTTTATTTTGGTTTGGGCCTGGGAATATAGATATTGGGGAGATTTGGTTAGAGCCATTGTCTCCAAAGTGAGGTCTCCAGGCCACCAGTTTTAGCAGGTGCTGAAATGGGAGAACCTCTGCCACAGAGCAGCGACTCCCACCTTAGCTGCTCATGGAGAGTCATTTGGGAAATTTCTGTGCCCTGGCCACACCCAGCCAAATTAAATCAAAATCGCTGGGGGTGGGGCCCTCACACTGGTGTGTTTTTAAACTCATAGTTTTAACATTCGGCCAAGATGAAGAGCTGCTGAAAAGAGACTTCCATGCTTTTCGAAGCACTTCCACCCGCATTTCCTCATTGGTGATGACATGTAGCTAATCAGCCAGCTGGAATTGGCTTAATGGAGCAGGCAATTAGAAAGTCGTGGCAATTAGGGAAAATGTTTAGAGAATTTGTGGAAACTTAAAGTGTTAAGCTTATGTCTCCTTTCAGTGCAATGTCATTAGAAGTATGCAATGAGATCTCTTCCAAATTGAAGGGGAAATAAAGTTTTACTCTGGGCCCACTAACCCTCATTAAAATGACAATCTTGTGCCCATATCTCATGCATCCCACCCCCACTCAGGGCCCTAGGAGACCTTCTGACAACTTAGAACTCCGCCTTGCCTCTCGAGTCAAAATGTGGCATGCCAGCCTGTAGGAAACCGGAATTCCCTTGGAAAGAATCTTAGGAACCTACCCACACTTAACCCTAATCCTTTGTCCCCTGAAAAGCTGTTTATAAGCCATCACCCTTTACTGCTTTCTCCTTCCTTTTCATGGACCCAGTTCATTAAAAACATCTCTACCAAGAAAATGCCAAAAGGAATGATGAACAACTCACATCCCCATTTTTATTTCTTTCAAGTCCAGAAATAACTTCTGATCAGAATAAGATCAGAGGGTCACCAGTGTGAGTTAATACAATCCTGGCAAGGAAAATTGACATTTTAGTTAGAGTTTGTATTATATCTATTGAGTTTTATTAAAACACTAAAAGTAGTTTGCAGCTATCCATTTCTGCATCTAGAGTCTGCCAGCATCTAGAACTAGGAGCATAATGCATGGCACCAAATCTGATTAGTAGCTTCCTTTCAAGGGCAAGTGCTGTAATTCAAAGGACTAAGTCACAGTGGGGGAAGTTGAGGCACTAGACAAGCCTGCGGGGAAGATACAGGATCCCTTACATCACTGTACCTCAGAGACAACCACCAACTATAGTCTTCCAGGACACAGCGGTGGCCTAGAACTAAACAGTTATGTCACGTCTCCATGTGACATCTAAAGCAGAGGGCTGTTATTAACTGAAGTGGACGGTGGTGGACATCTGTTGTTTCTTCCCCGTCTTCCCCTTCTATGGTGAGAAAAACCTTTATTTGGGGGGGGGGGAGCCATTCTCCTCCATTATAAAGTCCTTGTGGTTCCCATGGGGCTGCCTCTTGCTCTCTTAACATTGGGGTGGCCAGAGACCCAGGCCTGGTGAGAACGTTTATTGTTTAGGTTTTTAAATCTAAATCTAAGACTTTCAGTTGTGATTAACTAGGCTAAATTGGTACCCTCCAGTATGAGCCAGCAAAGAATGCTTTGAACCACACAGCTCCCTGCTATTCTTCTGAGGTAAGGACATTTTTTTAGCATAATATAGCGCCACCTAATGGCTGAGGGCAGAGCGTCCCTGCCCAAGACAGACTTCCAGGCGCTGTGAAATTGAATGGTTCTTTAAGCCACATATACTCACGATAAGCAAATAGGGGATTTTTTTTCTTTATACGTATCTCCCAGCTAATAAAACCAGAAGAAATGTAAGATATCACCATTTTGCAATCCTCGATGAAAATGATGGGTATAGACAATGTTGCCGACAGCTGCTGAAAGCTCTGGGGGGAAAGCTAATGGAGGAAAAGCCGTGTGGTGTGAGTGCAAAGGCAGCAAATAGACTAATGGAGCAGAAGAGAAAACCCAGGAACTGAGCCACACCTCTGGGTCACCTGATATACAAGAAAGATCTCACAGCTTACCTACTGCAAGGCAGCGGGAAAGACTGCCTACCTACCTGGTGTCTCTCCTCACGCTACATACAAAAATCATTTCCAGATGGACTGTAGACCAAAATGTGAAAAGAAAACAATGACATTTCCAGGAGTAAATTGTTATGAGCATGAGGTTACCAAAGACGTGTTACACAGGACAAAGAACACTATCCAGGAAGGAAACATTGATGAGTTGGATTTCATTAAAATTAAGTACTTAAGTTCACCTACGACACCAATCAGAGTGCAAAAGCAGGACACAGAGCTGGTAACGAGTTTTGTGATACATCCATCTGCCAAAGGACTCTTAGCCAGAATGCCTACGAACCACTGCAAGTCAATAGGAAAAAGCTAGACAACCCAGTTGTTTGGGCATAACACTTGACAAAAACTTGATTTTAAAAAAAAGAATGTCCAAGTGGCTGATAAGCATGGAACTGGTCTTCAGTGCCATTTGTTTTCAAGAAAATACACATTAAAATCAGAGTCGGATGGCAGTGCATACTCAACAGAATGGCTAGAATTTAGAAGACAAACACATAAATGATAATACTAAGTGTCGGTGAAGCTGTGGAGTAACTGGAACTCCCATACGCTGTTCGTAGGAGGTAAATA
This sequence comes from Myotis davidii, assembly GCF_000327345.1. NCBI lineage: Eukaryota > Metazoa > Chordata > Mammalia > Chiroptera > Vespertilionidae > Myotis > Myotis davidii. The sequence continues at coordinate 5,177,701 of NW_006290305.1, read as the reverse complement.
TGCTACAGCCGTTTTGGAGCTGTTAACGAAAGCCAAATGCACATACATTCTCTGGGTTCTTCTGCTCCTAGGCATATGACTACAGAAGTGAGTCATGTATGCACCATGAGACATGTTTACAGCAGATGTACTCATAGTACCGGAAACTAGAAACAGACAAACATTCATCAGCTGTCAGAGAAATAAATTATACAGTAGTATATCCATTCAATGTAATTATTTTAAGCAACGTAAAAAAATAAATTACTGATACAATATGGATGATTCTCTCTCAGATAATATTAAGTGAAATAAGCAAGACTCAAGAGTATATATACTGTATGATTCCACTTATACAAAATTCAAAAACAGACAAAAGAAAATTTTTAAATATGCTTTTACTGATTTTAGAGAGAGAAGGAGAGAGAGAGAAACATCAATTGGTTGCCTCCCACACACACCCAGACAGGGGATCGAATCTGCAACATGGGTATGTGCCCTGACCAGGAATCGAACTGGTGATCTTTCAGTGCACAAGACGATGCTCAACCAACAGTCACACAGACCAAGGCCAAAAGAAATTTTTTATGCTAGAAGTGAGAACAGATGATTATCTTTGGAGTATTGATGGCATTGACAGGAAGGAGTAAGAGGGAGATCTCAGGGGCTGACCATAGTCTGTATTTTTATCTGAATGGTGTTTACATGGCATATGCATTTGCAAAAATTAACTGATATATATACTTAGCATTCATGGATTTAATTTAAGGTATGTTATACTTTATTTTAAAAACTGCTTTGAACCGTAGTGATGGACTGATCAAGCTGACATTTGAACACAATGATTAATCTTAAAATCACAAAACAAGGAACAATTTTATATCTGTGCCTACTTCCTAATGACAGTACACTTATAAGGTATCCTTATCCAAAAAATTTTAAATTTTTATGAAACTCGGGAGCTAACTCCCAATTTATAGGAAATACAGGACTAGAGAGTAACATGTTAAATTATATTCAGAGACACCATGAATGAGAACAACCCAGAACATGAGCTCTCTACGGAAAAATGACCCTATTTCCTCGAAAAATAAATT
>NW_006290305.1:5174098-5176514 GCF_000327345.1 Myotis davidii | reverse complement strand
GGAGGAGGAGGAGGAGGAGGAGGAGGAGGAGCCTATTGATTAAAATAAACTTGCAAGACATTTCAACCCAATGCAATGCATGGACTTTGCTTGGTTGTAGATTTGAAATAGACAACTATAAGAAAATATCAGAAGCAACCTGAGAAATTTAAACAGTGACTAGAAACTTGATTACATTAAAACAGTAATGTGTATTAATATTAGCTGTGATAATGATACTGTGTTTATTTTTTTAAAGATCCCTAGATTGGTTGATTCTAGAGCTGGTATAGGGACCATAGAGAATGAGTCTGGAATGTCAGTGGTTGCAGAAAGTAAGGACATACCCCAAAAAAGGACAGAAGCTGTCAAATGAACGCGGAAGCAATCTGATGGAGCGGCTAATGGCCTGAGCTGGGACAATTTCAGCAACAAAATATCTATACTACTGGATTTTAGCCCATAAAATAGAATAAGTCTAAACTGACAAATGATAAAAATAAATAAGCTAAATAACAATTTTAAACGGGGGAGAAGAGGCACCTCTCTCTGAGTAGAATGTTTTATTTAAAAAGAAGCTTTATTTAAAAAGAGCCCTTATGTTTTGGAGGTAAATAATGAAATACTAATGGGTATTTATAAGGCCAAGTCCATCTTTGAGCAGAACCCACACCTGTCACCAGTTTTAACTGAGATACCGAGGTGCTCACTGAAAAATTTCTGAGGTGGGCCCTCCTTATAGAAATTGATGAGGTGCTGTATTAAATTATGTAATCTAGGGCCGGGGTGACGTTGGGAGAACGGCGTGCTCCAGTTCATGGCCCCCAGCACGGCGCAGGAGCTGCGTCCGCGCTGATTAGAAGGCTGGCCCAGATGGCGGGTCCCAGCCCTGAGGCTTCACCATCACCGGTTCTCCGGGCTTAGGGGCGCGATGTAAGGACAGACATGGTCCAACTCTCTGCCTTCTGCCCTCGCAGGAACGGGGGCGGCCGCAGCGGGACCTTCTGCGCCATCAGCATCGTGTGCGAGATGCTGCGGCACCAGCGGACCGTGGACGTGTTCCACGCGGTGAAGACGCTGCGGAACAACAAGCCCAACATGGTGGACCTGCTGGTAGGCCTCCGCCCCGCAGGGGGCGCTGCCGGGGCGGGTTAGCGAGGGGGGTTGGGGGGGGGACTCCCCGGCTCAGGTCTGCGGGGAAACTGATCACAACGGAATAGGCTCGTTTTCAAAAACATCCTGTCACCACTCCATTTGCAAGGGGTTTGCTCCCTCTGCCTCACTTTGCTTTGCCACAAGGAGACTTCCTCTCAACGCGTCTGAGATGTGAAAAGAGTTGGAACTCACAAGTGAACATCCTTATTAATTCCCGTTCCTGGCAGAGCCTTCCGTGTGGCTAAGCACTTAGTCTTCAGGAGAAGAAATAATCATAGCACGCGAAATGCCAGATTTTCAAATTGCATATCTTATAAATAGCTTAATCGCCTAATATTTATCAAAGCTGTGAATTTAGTTTGACACCAGAATATTGCACTTAATTATGGTGGCCATCGCTGCGGAAAGGATTAGAGGAGTTGAGAAACAAAGGGCTCCGTGCAATTATTTTCGTAGTGTTTCCTGAAATCTCTTTTTTGTGTGTGGAGCTGTTGAAATGCCAACCACTGTGACTCAAGAATAGCCCAACAGCTTCCAGGAGGGAGCTTTCAGGTTAGGTCTTTGTACTCCTCTGTGGGCACAGGCAGGATCTGGAGGAAAAGTAGGACTAATCCCAAGGTGGGGAGAACCGCCCGGGGAGAGGGAGGAAGAGACGGCCACAGCGCTGCCGCGGTGGGGTTAACATATTAAATATCATAAAGAGACTGAAGAGAGAGTTGAGCTTTACAATAAGGTTGAGGAAGTAGCCGCGGTCCCCAGTCATGACAGCAGTAATGACGAGGCTGGGTAATGACAGTGACCTGTGACACTGAACCTAGGACGAGTCCAAGTCACTCCCCAGAGCGTCTGCTCCCCCCAGATGTGTGTCCCGTGTTTGATGAGCTGTTCTGTTTCTAAGAAGCATGGTGTTGGGCAGGGGATTTGGTACAAGGCCACCTGTTCGGCCAGGTGCGGGCCCACACAGCCATCAGAAGGCATCGCATTGGCTTCTGTGGGAAAAGGACTGTGTCCTCCCACTGCCCCCCTCTCATTCCTGCCCTGGGGGAAGCCCATGAAAACCCAAATTCTAGTCTCAGCTCTGCTACTAATTCAAGTTGTGACCTCAGACAACTTGTCGATTTTTATGCTCTGAAGAGAAACAGTAGAGTGACTCGCTTGTCAATGTAAGTGCTCCTTGGGCAAAGAAGGCACTTCACTCTCTTGGGTCTGCGTTGGTTAAACGAGGGATGGTATTGGCTTATTGACGGGATCCCATGTGATGCTGTACGTGAATTTGGAAACT
>NW_006290305.1:5145170-5174028 GCF_000327345.1 Myotis davidii | reverse complement strand
GGTGTCGGTGTCCACAGGGCATGGGGCAGCCAGCAGCCTGTCTGAGGTAGTTATGTGCAAGTGTTGGGTGAGAAGCAGGAGGCGGCGGCTAGAAGCTAGTGTGTGACACTCCTAGTGCCTTTCACAGGTCGCAGATCTCCTGGGGAGGGGCCGAGAGGCTGAGGAGTTTGCCCATGGTCACGAGAATCAGAGGGAATGGTAGGTTTCTCCCACCACAGAATTCTCAGTCTCAAATGAAGCAAGTGATAAAAGGGCAGGCGGGCAGGCGGGAGTGGTCTGGATTTAAGCCAGATAAGAAGACTGACAGAGGCTGAAAACAAACGCATAAATTAAAATTTTCTGTGCCTTCATTTTGTATTTACCTCCCTGATTCACGGACAGATGTGTAGCTTCCAAACTTCGGTTGGTACGCGGGCAAAGCTGATCTTGCTTTAAAAAAAAAAAAAGTCATTTCCCTCTCTGTGCGGCCTGCAGTAAGCAGAGCATTGGGGTAGGCCCTCCCCGGCCTTTCCTCTAATCGCTCTGGCCGCAGCTTCCATCACTCACACGTTTTTATGGGCAGAAACAACGTGGCTTTTCCCAAATCAGTGGTGCTTCTCCAAATAATGAATGGAGACCTGGGTGGTTGGACCAGAAGGGAGCTACTGACCCCAACGCACTACGTAGCGGTTTCTGTCATTGGGTGAAATTAGTCTAGAGAAAACAGGACCCTTGCATGCCAGAACTCAGAGGGTCGGGACCAGCTTGAGGATACAGTCAAGGGCTGAGAAACACAGGAAAGTTTTGCAATTTCCTGAGAAAAATGTCTGATAAGTTTGTCACAGTGAATGTTCGCAAAGTAATATCTGGCGGCGGGCAAAAAAATGTCACAGTGCTCTTTGCAGTGGGCTTGAAGCTTCCTGAGTTAAATAAGGGCTCTTGTCATTTGTTTGTTTTTGCCTTTAAGTACAATTTCTGTTAGTTTGGTCCTTGTACCTGTGTATATATTGGCTAAGGGGATTAATTCAGGTCAGGGCGATAAAATCTGGTACAATTCTTTGGGGGCATAAAAGGCCATCTGAGACCCAAGTTGCTCCTAAGCACTAGATGTTGTGCCGGCAGTTGAAAAGTACGGAGTGCGGAGTCTTCTTAACACATCGCGTACCGCATAGAAATCTCTAAGATATACGCCAGGGACCACACGTTTTGGGGCAAACTGCACATGTTATTTAAATCATCATAATGCACTTTAGGTGTTGTTTTTAAATAATTACAACATTTTTATTTACAAAACAATTAAACAATTAAAGTTCCTAGTACTTTTCTAATGTATGGTACTGCATAAAACATTTTCCTCTACGAAGAGGGACCAAACAAAATTTACCTAAGTATCTAGATTCGCTCCTTTTTCCATGGGCGTGAAAAACGAGAACACTCGTGAGCGGTCCTTAACAGATGGCACGCGAAACATGCGAAAACTCCTGAGCCGTACAAAATGTGTTAACTGCATTTTCGTAGAATGGTGGTGTGTGCGCCAGAAAGCTTTGGAGTGCACTTGTGCTGGCCCGGGGAGCCAGGTGGGTGGGGTCCACGTGGATGGGGTCAGGAGGGCCTGGGCCTGGGCCCCGCTAGACCGGCTCATGTATCACATGCAGAGGCTGACACTCACAGTGGTCCCCTCCGTTCAGAACCGCCGCCCTCTCCCTGCTTGCGTGGGATGAGTGTGAAGAGGGGAGTCCATCTCTACCTCCCTTTGAGGCTCTGATTTTTCCAAATTGCTTCTAAGCTCGAAAATCCATCCATCTGCTTTGAAGCATGGCACTTTGAAGAGAGATCTAGGAAGCCCTGAAAGATTTATTTCTTCAAATTTTTAGTTTGGGGGCCCTGGAAAGAAGCCAAGTGATTACAAGGAAGCAAAATAATTTATAACACAAAGTTCAGTGTGTGTTTTACCCAACAGGAGCCGGGTGCTTCTCCCTCACCCCCTCTTCAGCCCAGCCTCTGTTATCTGTCCCTTCACCAGCCTCCAGTCCTAACCCAAGGCCTGGGTCCCAGGGGCAGGTGGGACCCACAGCCTGAAGACTGAGCTCCTTTGAGGCCCTGATAGTTATGGGAAAACCGGTGCTTCAACGAGGAGCTCCCCTCTCACCTTTGTCCCCCTCACTTGGCTTTTGAAGTTTCTAGGGCTCTGTTTTAGCAAAGAACAGCCTCCAGGGACAGGTCTTGCCTAGAGATACATATTATCGCCTGGGATGTGGTGGGAACTTTGGCCAAAGTTACCAAGATCAAGGCAACTGACACATAGTTAACATAGTGTGTGTGTGTTGTGTGTGTTGTGTGTGTGTGTGTGTGTGTGTGTGTGTGTGTGTAGTGAGAAGACTTAGGATCTACCTAGTCTCAGTAATTTTCAAGTATGCAATACTGTATTACTAACTATTCTCAAACTTCTTATAACTGAAAGTTTATACCCTTGACCAACAACACCCCATTCCCCCCTCCCCTCAGCCTCTGGCAACCACCATTCTAGTCTCTTTAAGGGGAGCTTTAGACATTCCAATCCCTCAGCCCACCCCAGACTCTGATCCAATGGGCCTGGAGCCTGGGGGCTCTAAAGTCCTGCAGGCGAGAAGCAGGGTTCAGCTGGGTGACAGGCTTCCTTTTCCTGCCAAGCAGGCTGCCTGCCCAGGCCCAGCTCCCCAGCTCCTGTTTGGACCACATCTGCCAGTATCTCCCCACCTGTAATGCAGAGCTGGCCACCAGGCTCAGCCCACTGTCCTCTTCAGTGTAATACATATTACACTGTGCTGTGAACTTTTGTAAAATGTGCAGACTATTTGAAAGGTGGGGTGTGGAGGTGTGAATGTAGGTGGATGTGTGGATGTGAATGTGTGGGCATAGGTACGTGAAGGGCTATGCATGTGTAGGAATATAGGTGTGTGGCTGTGTGTGTAGGTATAGGCGTATTTGAGTGTGTAGATGTGGGTGTGTATTAGTGTATATGTGGGTGTAGGTGTGGGTATATAGGTGTGTGTATAGAGATAATAGCTGTGGGGTATGTATAGGTATATAGGTGGGGGTGTGTATACATGGGTATATGTGTGGGTGTGTGTATGTAGATATAGGTATGTGGTGTGTATAGATATATGTGCACATGTGTATATGTAGGTGTATGTGTGTGTATGTAGGTATGGATGTGGGTGTGGGAGTGTGTATAGGGTGTGTGTGTGTGTGTGTGTGTTGGAGTGAAGGGTGTAGGACTCAGGTGGGGAATCAGAGATGTGCATTCAAGCCCCTGAGCTGTGCCCCCACCAGCTGTGGCTGGCAGTCTGAGTGGCATGCCACCTCTCTCAGGCCTGCCCTGCCATTGCCACACGGCCCGGGGCTCACAGCCCTGGACAGCAGCCTCTCCGTAAGTCCCCATATGGTTGGTTTTCCCGCATCTTAAGGACGCATTTGGGGGAATCTCTGTGAATGCCTGTGCCCCCTCTCTGTCCAAGACTCTGATCTCCTTGAGGCAGGGCTCCTGGCTCCAAGGGGGTGCCTGATAAGTATTTGCTGAGTGACTAGACATTTCAGCTCTGCACCCAGCTTCACGTCCATCCTGGCTGCCCCAGCTGCTCTCTGGAACCTGGGGAGGCCGTGGCTACATGCCCACAGGGCTGACTAAGGGACCCACACAGACTGCATGGGGCTCTGTGGGAAGAAAGTTCTCATGCATTTTTAAAGATGTAGATGAGAGTAGCGACCCTTTCCGTTCATTGTCAGGCACGCAGCTGTCTTATCTAGGGGTCTCCTTGGCACGGTGGCTGGTTGCCCCATTGACCCGGGGAACAGGGAACCCGACCTGGGGACCACGTCACCTCCTGGCAGAGGCATCGGTCAGGGTTCTTTCTGCCCTGGAGGGTCTGTCGGCACAGGATCAACTGAAACTATGAGACTGGTCTTGGTTTCAAAAAGCAGGAGCACCAGGGAGGGAAGCTTTGCCGCAGATGAGCCAGTGGGCTCCTCTCTTTGAACCTCCCCAGGCAGGCAGGCTGGCGCGTCGGGTGTTTGAAGTGCCAGACTGCCTGTAGGGCCCCCAGTTCCTCAGACACAGGCCGCCTGAGTGACAGAGGCACAGCCCGGGCCCTGCAGGGCAGCCCCAGAGCCCTCAGAGTGAGTGGGGACTTTTGAAACAGAATCTGACTTTTAGGTGCCGCTTCAGATTTCCCTTTCTTCCTAGGAACAAGAGATGTGATCTGGAATGAAAGTGGGGTCAGGTCTTGGAGAGGAATAGCGGGTCTCCCTGGCACCATCCTGCACAAGGATGGACCCCCACTCACATCCCTTCCTTATGCCCAAAGCCAGCCAAGGCCCCCCAGTCGGGGGAGCTGGGGACCAAGGCATAAACATTTTCCCCCTGAAGCACAGGGGTAACTCCTGTGGTTTAATTACTGTGCAAAAGCAAGTGAGTTGAGAGAGACCTTAGAAGACAGGCCTGTACCTGGTGCTCAAATGTAATCAGTTTCCAACAGACGAAGATTTCAGGCATTTCCCGAGGTGCTTGGGGGAGGGGGAGCAACATTTTATGATGATTGTCCTCATTCCTCTTATTTTTATGATTTAGAAGCCATCGTCACAGAATCTGTGGGGATTAACAGCTCGGTTAGGAGGGATAAGATGAGAGAGAATTCATTTTGAAAACTATAGTCATGCCTACAGAGCACCCTCCATGACCTACACAGCAGCCCCTTGGCTACAGGACCCTGCCGGGGTCCAACCCCAGCAGGTCCAGGGGTCCCCAAAGGTGTGGACGGAGTCGGCGAAGAAGGAATGACACGGAGACAGCGTTCAGTTGATCAGCAGCCTTGCCAGGATCTCTAGCCACAATCTCTAGCCAAGTTCTGTGTCCATGTTCTCTTGCTAGGTTCTCCAGCCAGGTTCGGTCACCAGGTTCTGTACAGGTTCTCTTGCCATGTTCTATCCAGGTTCTGTAGCCAGGTTCTGTCTCTAGGTTCTGTCCAGGATCTTTTGCCATGTTCTCTCCAGCGAAGTTCTTCTGTCTCTAGGTTCTGTGTAGGTTCTGTGTCTAGGTTCTGTCGCTAGGTTCTGTCTCTAGGTACCTGGGGAAACAACCTTTCTCAGAGAGGTGACCTTGGTTAATACACATAGTGCCAAGAAGGTGAGCAAATATATTAAGAACAGTATGCCACATATGCCACGTCCCTTGAAACAGCAAGGATGGACCGGCTCCCGGCAAATTCCCCCTTTTTTATTTTTTCTTCCCAGTGTGTGGCCAGAGGCCAGCAGCCGCATTTTCCACTAAAATGAAAGAAATTTTAACATTTTCGTGTTAAAAGGAATGGGTTCATTAATAGGCACTGACGTTAGTTGCACAATTAGGTGTGTACAAAATCATGTTTTATCCAATAAGGAACTGGATCTCTTAGAATTTTATTGGGAGGATTTGGGGGCGGGGGGTGGTCACTGTGATACACACACATACACACACACACACAAAAAGGGAGAAATTATTAGAGCACTTTATAGCCAATAGGTCAGCTCAGTGATCTACCAACATCAGAATTTTGAAATTCAAGTGATTTCTTTTAAATATTCTGAAAATAAAAGTATCAAATCCTGAAATGTAGTCACAGAGTATTTGTGTAGACACTATTTTCAGTTCCCTTGGGTATATACCTTGGGACTATAGAGTGATTCTATGACCTTTTGAGGAGCTGCCAGACTGTTCTCCAAAGTGGCTGTGCCCGTTTACCTGCCCGCCCGCAAAGTGTGAGGGCTCCAGTTTCCCCACGTCCTCCCCAATGCTTGTTCCCGTCTGTCTCTTTTTAGTTGAACCATCCTGGTAGGTGTTGCTGCTATTGGTGTGTGATCTGGTGGCACCGTCAGTGTATGGAAATGATCTCTAGATTGTAAGCTCTCTGAGGACTGGGGCTGTCCCTTGAAATCCCCGATCTCTAGTCTTTAATGTTTGTTCAGTTGTATCAAGTGCAGCTAAACCCTTTGTCATCATTTACATAGAAGACCAACATGTGACTCCCCCATCTGTATGTCAGGTTCTGCACCAAAGACTGGGATGCTGGCCCTTGTCTTCCAATAAACAGATTGGACTAGTGGGGCCTTTAGAGAACAAATAATAGGTGAAGAAAAGGAAATTGCAGTGATTAATCAGGAGACACATACCCCCAAAAAAACAAAACGGTAGAAATTTATTTTTAATGAATTTGGCAAACTCACAAATGAAAGACCCATCTCCTCGTTTGTGACCATTGTGTTGAGCCATGAGACAGTGGCGCTGACTCTCACAACTCACACAAGTTTGCCTCTTACTGAGCTGGAAAGAGAGCCTTACAATTGCTGAGCCCTTCTGCCTCCGACACTGGGCTGCTGCATCCTCAACCCCTGGGTCCCTCTGCTCGGTTCAGAGGCCACACCCAGGAGAGCATCCATTAGCACAGTGCACTCACACAGGTGCCGAATGCCCTCCCTGCCACCTGGGACCCCACGTGCGTGGACCAGGACCTCAGGTCCATGATCTGAGAAAGCTGTGCTCAAAAAAATGAAGTCACTGCCTGACCAAGAGCTGGTATGTGGTTCCCAGAAGGTACCAAACATTTCCTCCTAGTGCCTTTCTTTATCCAGTTGCCTCTACCTGGAATGCCTGTCTTACTGCCAGTTAGGATGACCATATAATCACTCACACCGGGACGCTTTTGAGAGTAAAAGAGAATGCTACAATGCTTATGCCAGGACACCAGGCAAAAACCAGCTCGGTCTTGGGCAAACCAAGGCACATTAACACCTACCCCAGCTCTACACGGTCACTCTCTCCCTCCTATTACCTACTGCCTCTTGCCAGATCTTCCCTAAGAAGTTCCACCCTGTCTTCCACATTGGAGGACCCTGCTCAGCTCTGGCTCAGGGGTTGTCATGGGTCACTTGTCTCATCTTTCTCACTGGACGTGGACTTCTCAAAGTCAGAGCCCAGGTCAAGGTGCTTGGTACGTAAGAGGTACTTAACAACTCCTCATAAAACGGAGGAAATCCAGCTGACCGAACAGCAAAGGGAAAGCTGGGCCAGGAGGGAAGCCACATTTATTAACTGGGGGCCTTCTGTGAGCAAGTCAGGAGGCATTGCCCCAGCACTCATTATCTTCCCCTCTACCTCATGATCTTCCCGTGCTTTGTGCTCAGCATGTTGATGTACAGGTAAACATACGTGTATGGACAAACATATATGTGTACGTGTGTGTGTGTGTGTGTGTGTGTCCCAGTTGTCTAGAACTTCCCAGGAATTCTAGTGAGTGTGGATATCAAAATACCTTTCATCAGGCCTCATGGGAATGTGTGTGTGTGTGTGTGTGTGTGTCCCAGTTGTCTAGAACTTCCCAGGAATTCTAGTGAGTGTGGATATCAAAATACCTTTCATCTACCAACAGTGGATACATTTGTGGTTCAGAACCATGACCTTCTCATTTATTTCTGATTCAAATCCTTCGCGGTTTGACATCTTCCAATGAAACCCCTCATCTGGCATAATTGCTTCACTAGAAACAGCATTCGGTGCTACAGAGCTGACATTTTTCCCTTCCGTCTTCCAGGACCAGTACAAGTTCTGCTACGAGGTGGCCCTGGAGTACTTGAATTCCGGCTGACGGCATCACAGCTCTGCAAGCCGGCCTTTCGTCCCACAGAGCCAAGAGCGTCCAAGGCATTTGTGAAGATGAGATCAGGGCTCTCAATGTGCTTATTTTGCTTTGCAGCACTGGCTCTTTTTAAGAGCCCAAGGAAGTATGTATAAAACTGCTTGCACTGCCCAGTTCCCAGTGATGCTGCTGCCTGACAGGAAGCACACACGGCCTACAGTCGTCCGAGACTGTACTCCTAGGCGTCCGCCTGTTAGTGCAGCATAGACGGCTGGTACATGGAAGAGCACAATTATATTCTTATGAAGGAATTTGTACCTTTTGGGGTATTATTTTGTGACCCGTGAACCTTTGTTATTGTTACAGCTGAGTGTACATTTTTGTTCTGTGGAGAATGCTACCTGGCATTAGGATAATATATTATTTTAGTTAATATTTGTATTTTAACATGTTGCACAATATAAGCTTATGTAGCTTTCCAAGACTAACAGATAAACATATAATGAACAGAGATACGTTGTATGAGTTGTTGTTTCTATCAGATTTATATTGTTTCTAAGGGAAAAGCTTCGGAGGAATTCAGCTCAAAATGCAAAGCTCAGCGATCAGATTCACAGATCGAAAGCTTTTCCACTTGTTTATATTGTAAATACTTTTGATTTCATCAAATTATTTATTCATTAAAAGAAATTTTTGTGAAGCACAGTGAGTGACAATCATTTTTATTAAGCCCAGGAAATGGCTTACTGTATGATGTTACCTTGTGTGAATTCTCAACTCAATAAATAAAGACCAGTGACCAGTCGTGGTGTATTGCTAGTGTCCGGCGCCCAGGCGGTGGAAGCAGCCCCGGTCACTCCAGGTCACTGGCAGAGAGATTGTACGTGGAAACTGTTGCCTGGAGCAGGTTGAGGTGAAATTTTTGGGACAGAACTGTTGGCAGGGAGAAACCTAGGCCCATCCTGGGAGCCTCCCCTGGTGCTGAGGAAACACAACCCAGAGTCTGCTGGGGCCATGAATTCTCACCTGGTGGGCAGGCAGTTGGGGGGGGGGGGGGCGGCTTTCTGAGCCGGAGCCACCTCTCCTCCTCCTCTCTTTCACCTGTCCACTGGGGTAGTATCTGTCCTCGTCAAGCCTCATTCACACCTGAAACTTGCTGAGAACACTTTTTAAAGGGTTATGGGATCCGAGTGCCTTTAAGCAGAGCACTAAGCTAAACAGTTCCCGGGAAGGGAAATCACCGAAGGGCAGCCTGTTCTGCTCTGCTCTGCTCCGCTCAAGGGCCCGGCCAGACCTCTGATGGAGGGAGACATGAATAAGTGAGTTCCCGGCTATGTTAAATGATGACCAGTAGCTGATGGGACAACCTTATCAAACCCCGGTTCTGTGCCAGGAACTACAGGGCGCTTTCCCAAGGGGCAGCAGGTCCTCCCAGCAGTGTGATCCAGGTTCCTACGAGCCTCTTACAGCTGGGAACGTCCATCTCATCAGCTGCCAGCTTTCGCTGTTTTATTCCTGACATCCTTGCTCTTGGAATTTATGAAAATGTCCAGTTCATTCTCTGAGTGACTTCCAGGCCCAGACATGGACTAACAAAGACCATATGTATCCTCCTAACTGAAACAACTATAAAAACTGAGGAACATGTATGTTTTTAAAAAATCATTTTCAGGAAACTGAACATCAAGTAATTAAGGTAACACCAAGGGGGTACCTGATAAATGTTTGGAGAGGAGGGGAGGAGAGGAGAAGAGAGGGGAACAGGGGGAGGGGAAGAGAGGGGAGGGAAGAAGGGAGGGAAAGGGAGGGGACAGGAGGAAACCCTGGCCTTAGATTTCCTCTTGCGATAACTCCCGTGGGTTTTAGGTGTGCCTTCCTAAGATTTCAAATGGGAATCAGAGTGTTTGTGTTTTTTCTCAGCAGCATGAAGGGACAAAGGCAGGTGACTCATAGAACAGTGACAGAACATTCGCTTGTGTAAACTCTAAGCCATGCTGACCAGCCCGGATCCTTCCACTCACTGCGGCCCACAGCTCCCCGGCCCTCACTGTGGCTCTCTGGGATGTCATCCCTCAGGAAACATCCACGTGGGGCAGCAGATGTGAGCATCAGCCCTCAATAGACTGGATGATAGGCCTTATGGCGAATGCTTCCCATCTCTATGGGCCTGCTCCCCCACGCCTCCCCTCTTCAGGAAGGGTGGGGGAGCTTCAGCAAGAAAAGGGCAGGTCCAGATCCCTGCCTCTGACCCCACCTTGAACTTCCAGTTCTTGTTGCTGTGCTAGTGCTGAGCTGGAACCCACTAAATAAAGAGGCAGCTTATCAGAGCCATTCTATTATGATTGCCTAATCATGTGCTAGTGATGGGGGCGGAGGGGGGGCAACCATTTAACACCCTCACGTAAGAGGAAACGGAGCAGCCCCCTCAGCCCTCTCTGGTTGTAGGAATCTCAGTGCACCATTTAAATAACGCACAGGTGATCTCAGAAACTCGATGTCTTCGGTGGTGCTTATAACGTGTGTTTGGAAAAAGAACAGGCGTCGATTAGCTCCACTTTCTCCTCCCATTACAGAGCAGAAACTGTTCCGAAGCCCTGGCCCCTGTCAGATGGAAATGAAGCTGAACTGCCCCAACGCCCCCTGGGCCTGCCTGGCCAGCCCCTTCCTGCCTGCATTCCCTCGCCCCCGACCCCCCCACCCCCGCCCGGGGCTGACAGTAAGGTTTTCCCTCAAGGATGTGCTACCACATAAATGGGAAGGTGTGGTGGGTAATACAAGAGCCATGCAAATGTAAAATCCAGATGCTATGGGCATCAGATGTAAGAAATCCTATCCGCCAGAAAGAGATTTCACATGGAAAAAGTAAAAATTGCGGTAAATAACATGTTAATTGGCATAACTAACTGCAATGGGCAGGCTTAGAAAGAAATTGCTCTTCATTGCTGCGTCAGGTCAGCCATGCCAGCGTGGACTCTGGGCTCTTCCAGCTGTTTTCATGAACGAGATGTGCCCCCAGACCCGGAGCTGGGCCCCCAGGCCCTGAGCTGGGAGAGCAGCCTGCTGGGCTGTAATCAACGATGATGCCTCCAGGGGCGCAGATGCTGAGCTTGGCAGGCCGTGGAGGCTGTCTCTTGGTTCATTAAAGCAACATTAAGATGCCCCTTTTCCGTCTATGTTAATATAAATAATAGAGTGAAAATGTGATTACCGCGGCTAAATTAAGAACACTTTGAAAGTTGCCCCTTCTTCCTGGTGTCAAAAAGATGGTTTGGAGTCATTTGCCCTTGCCAGCTGTACCATTTCCTCCCCCAAAACCATCCTGGGAGGCTGTGTATTTCCAGGCAAAGAAACTGATAGGCTGGGCTAGCGGGGACATGACTTCCCTGAGGTAGCACCGTCACCAACCGGGCCGCTGCAGGACTTGAACTCAGAACTAGCTGTGCTCACAGGCCCTCCGTGGAGGGTCTGGGCTCTAGAGCCAACCTCCTGGGTTCCAGCCACAGCCACCAGCTCCTTGGCTGTTGGATCTTGAGCAACCTCTGTCTTAATTTCTGCATCTGGACAACTCAATCAGGTGCTTCCTGGCAACTGGCAGAGTTCTAGGAAATACACGGGTCCTTTTCTTCCCTTCTTTTTTCTCCTTTATTGAAAATGAGCCTGTGTCTTGTGAATAGTCTGGACTTGGCAGTCATACCCCGGGGCGTTTGGGCCTCCTTTCACTCACTCCCGCGTGGGAGACAGAAGGTTTGCCGCTAAGCCATAGAATGAAGAGAAACGCAGGCGGATCAGTGAACACATGACGAAGGCCAGAAAATCACTCCGAGCGGCCTTGGAAAACAGACCAGACAGAAACTGCTGAGGACTAAGTTCCCCCATGGGAGACCCATTCCCTGATGCAAAGACTCAGAAGCGCCCAGAGTGGGAGCTGAGTCAATGGCTCTCTGGGCTTCTGGGCCAGCTCAGAGCCCGCCACGCGGAGAGGCAGCCAGCTGTGCCCACGCGCTCCTGGGCCGCTGAGCAGAGCCCCTGACCACCTGGAAGGAGAACTGCCACTGGAGGAGGCTTCGCCAGGCCACCCCGCTTTGCCCTCTCAGGACACAGCCCTGCAGCACACAGGGGCCTCCTGGGGCTAAAATGTTGAGTGGCAGCTTCCAATCTTGCACCCACAGCTTGGGCTGTCCTCTGCTCCCACCTCCTCAGCCCCACACCCTCCCCTCGCTCCCCACTAACCTGGGGAAGCATGGAGAAGTGCGGGCCTGCGGGGAGTGCTGGGCCTGAGGCCTCCTGCCTCATCTGCCCCAGGGCTGAGTTACTGCACTGGGGTGCACGCCTGCTCCCTAGGAGGAGGCCCTGGGATGGCAAGTTGGCTGCTACCCACAGGCCGGCAGAATGCAGCGCCTCTGAGTCAGGGACACCCTGCCCTGGCCCTGTTACAGCGCCTACAGATGGGTGTTTTGGCTAAGCGTCCCCCGCACACACTGGACCACAACGGGCCCAGCTTGGAGGTGGGGATTCAGGAAGCCCTCTCTTGGAGGAGATGCAAGGGGTCCTTTCCTGGGAGTCAGGCAGAGTGCAGTGGCAGAGGGAGTGCAGTGGCAGAGGGAGTGCCGTGGCCTCACTGGGAGAGCAGGTGAGCTGCTTCAGGATGGCATTTCGAGCCCACTTGCCACCTCCAAGGATTGTGAGCTGGCAACCAGAGGAGTCAGCCTGGAACTCCCCCAAGCGGTGATGCCAGCAGGGGACCAGGACTACAGGACTAGCAATTCCCAGGGGATCCCCCGCTCCAGGCACCTCAGCTGGAGCCGGGCCAGCAGAGCGTCCAGGCCAGCAGGGCAGCTGCATGGTCCTGGGAGTGGGCTCCAGCCTGTACCATCGATTGGGCTTCTGCATCCTTCCAGGATCATCAGACTAGTAACTCCTGGCTGGTTAGCAAACCGAAGAAGTTAGTGGCAGCCTTCCCCAGGCTGGAGAGAGATTTTCCTGGTGCTGAAAACCTGCTGGGTTTTGGGTGTGTGTGGCCCAAGGGCTGGCTCTCCCTCCCACCCGAGGCAGCATGCTTGGTTTTCGGCTCATCTGCTGATTTAATGAGGGGTCTGTGTCCATCCACCCTCTCCCTCTCACTATCTCAGTGTCTCCATCTATTTTGTAAAGCACCAATTTATCGGATATTACCCTCATTTTAAATTACATAGATCAGTTTAAACATAATTCACCTTCTCTTCCCTATCCCATTAGCTTATAAAAGCATTAGCACATTGTCACACGTTTAAATGACCGTGTAATAGGTATTGGTTTTAATTGTCAGTACTTAAGTGGCCATTATAACAAAGTGTTTTGCTTCATAAGGCAGGTAAGCCCCTGCCTCTCCGAGGAAAAACGCTTGAGACTTGGCTGTGGAAAAGCTTAGAGCCAAATCCGTAATCCACAGGCAGCACACATACGGGATGCTGGTATTTTGACATTGGCCTCTAGAGTCCTTTTACTTTATTTTATTTCATTTATTGTGGTGAAATGTATCATTTTAATCATCTTAAATGTACAGTTCCGTGGCATTAAACACATTCACATTGTTGAGCAACCACCATTAACAACCATCTCCAGAACTTTCTCTCCAGATGGAAGGTCTGCACCCATTAGACAGCACCTCCTCAGTCTCCCCTCCCCCTTCCCATGACAACCACCATCCCCCTTTCTGTCTCCGTGACTTTGACTGCTCCGGGAGCCTCACGGAAGTGGAATCATACAGTATTTGTCCTTATGTATCTGGCTTATTCCACTCTGCAGAATGTCTTCAAGATCCATGTTGGAGCATTTGTCAGAACCTCCTTCCTTTTCAAGGCCAAATAACATTCCATGGTGTGCATGGACCACGTTTCGTTTATGTATTCATGTATTGATGGAATCGGCTTGTTTCCACCTCTCGGCTACTGGAAATTATGCTGGTATTGGCCTCAAGAGTCCGAGCTTTTATTTATGTTCCAATCCCTCTGTTTTCCTTTTTCTTCCTCAACCACTTCTAATTTGCGCCTCCCTGTGACTGACAGGAGGTTCCACTGGGCTCCTCAATACATTCTGTTAAATTTCTAAAGTAACATGAGTACTAACATCAATGTGAGAGACAAAATTCCAAACTACGAAAGGGGTCTTAGCCATTTCAGGACCACCAATCCATTGGAGACTCTAAAAAAAAGTTTTGAGCCCTGCCCCATTTAAAAAGGTGCGTGCACGTCCACAAATGTTACACTTCCTGTTTCCATGGACACCCCTGAAACCTATCTTTAGTCTTTAGGTTTATCTCTGCTCCAGAGAATTAGTTTCTTCCCCAAAAGTTATAAAGCAAAGGTTTTCAAAACAGAGCATGGTTGAAACACCTGTGTAAAGCAAATGATCGCTCTGGTTTGACAATTACTGTATATGAAGCTAAATGTCCATATTTGGAACTTCCCTGGCATGGAACGCAAGAATGATCTTGGGCATTTACAAAGCCTCTCCAAAGGCCCTTTAAGGTCAGGAGCAGAACACACAGTTCCCTCCCAGATGCAGGAGGTCAGCGAAGGCGGGCACAGAGCCTGCCCACCTCTCAAGGTGCACGGATGTCCACCTCTTGCAGGAGGTCCTCCAGCTCACTCAGGCCATCACCTCCTGCCCCTCTCAACTTACACCACTGCCACGGGGCAGATCCTGCCACCTTCCCCTGTGTGGTGTCTGAGCATCGCTGGTGGTGTTTCTTCGCTGTTCATATGTGTGCGTCCTGGGACTCCTTAAAGTTGGGAACATACTGAGTTCATTTTTAATTTCCCGTCGAGCCTAGTAGGATGCTTGGCACATAATAAGCACCCAACGTCTTTTTGATAATTGGTTTCTCTTTAAATGAGGCAAACTTGTACTATGATAATAATATAAAAAAATTGACTAACCCTAAATCATCTCTCTCCTAAATTAAATGTAAGAGTGGGGAGTTCTCTGCTCCTCCATAAAGCCCTGGGGCACCAGGGCTCCTCACAGACTCAGCCCTGGACAGCTCCCGCCCCTGCTGTTGCAGCACAGCCTGGCACTGGCGTCCACACAGGAGGTGCCAAGTCCATTTTCTAGGGGAGCATGGAGGTCCAGGACCAGGAAGCAGGAGGCCCAGGGCCTCCTTCCCTAACTCCCGATCTGGCCTCGGGTTGCCGCCCTTGGAAGGCCTTGGGGTCTTCTCTTCGCTCTCCACAGGCTGCTAATGCCCCTGCTTTGGAGGCTGAGCCACGCTGCAGAGTGCTCTGACCCACCGGCCTTCAGAGTGGGGTGCAGCCCCACAGCAGGGGCCGGCACCTCCTGGCCCAGCCTGCAGTCACGGGGGTCATGCACGAAGGGCCCCCTTCACAGACATGCCATCGCCTGCTTTGAGGCACCTATTACAGCAGTACACCGTGTGTTCAGCAATTGTCATGGTGTCGCTAGTGTGGTTTGAAACCCAATTTCTCAGGGTGGGGGGAGCGAGCTGGGGCAGGGGCAAGAGCAGGAGCCCAGCTGACAGTAGCCCCCATGAAGGACAGCTTCCCAATATATAAACTCTTCTTCTGTCAACCAGTGCGCAACATGCTCATAGCTCTCTCACTGGGCCCAGCGCTCCTCTCCCGTCCCTGTCTGTCTGCCTGGTGAATGGCATGTCAGCCTCCTGATGCCACAAAGCACACTTCCTGGCCCAGGGGAAGGCCCCTGCCCGAGCTGGAAAGCCACTGTAAGTACAGTCGGATGGATTTTGTCAGTAAATCTATATCAGAACGAGGCAATAACATTCCCACACAACGTGATGTATCTCAGCAGATGGTTAATTTTTGAATATCCTGCTTTGAATATATATCACCTGATAATGTATATACACTGAAAGTATTTTTTATTTCCACTCATTAAATCTCAATAAACCAGTAAACAGCCCTAACTACAGAGGCACAGGAATTCCACTTCCCTTTGCGTCAAGTAGCCGCAGTTTATTATGGTGTAAAATAAACGGGCTGCTAATATAATTTAAACAGGACAACAATAACAAAGCCACAGGTGCTACGCCCCTAAGCAAAGCGCACAGGAGGCAGTGCAAGCTTGAGGTCTAGTCTGGCCCCCTCTGAGCGACCCTAAGGGCTTCTTCATCTCGCTGGGCCTCCGCCCCTCTGTGGAGCGGGATGACCACCATGCTGCCGCACGGGGATGTGCAGAGGATTAAAGGAACAAACATGAGCAGGGAGTTTAGGACTGTGGCTGGAATTACGCATTTGCTCTTATGATTGTATTCTAAGTGACCCACGAAAGAAGGAAGCAAGGAAAGTACTTCTTCGGGTCATGGCTCGAGTGTCAGGAATAAGACCAGAAGCTGTTTCCAGCCTTCTCCACCCTAATGTTGCCTATTAGGGAAAGCAGAGCCTCCGTTTCCCCAAGTGCAGGCCCAGAGGGGCATCCTCAACTCCCTGGTGTGGTCGAGCCCATGGCCAACGACAAGTTCTCCCCGAAGAGACACTAGGAGACAAGGAGAAAGGAATGGACGTGGCCTGTCCCCTAGGCCTCGGAGGTGAACAGGATGGGTCCAGTGGAAGCTCCCAAGTGAGACACGGTCACCAGGTCTGGGTTCCAGGGCTTCTGTTGAACCTACTGTGCCTTTCCCAGCGCAGCGCTGGCTGTCTGGACTGCCTGTCAGGTCTCCCTTCTCTTCCTTCTTTATCTCCTCATCTCCTTCTCTCCTCCCATTCTGTCACCTCTCACTCTTTTCTTGTTGCCATTTCTGACACTGACTGCTGTTCTCACTGACTTTCCTTCCACTTGTTTCGTCTTTACTGGCAACCTTATGAGGAAGCCCATTCCCAGGTGACGTCACTGCTAAGGGGCTTGTCTAACGTGTCCTGGTTCTTGCACACACAGTGGGGTGATGGGGGTGGAATGAAAGCATAGACTATGGGGTGGAGCAGGGGCCTCACTGGGTCTTGCAGGGAGCAAAGCTTCGTGTGGTCAATCCACCCTCACTTGGCCGGGCCGGGAGGAAGACTCCCTCTTGCGCTCCAGAACTGGGCTCCCTCCCCCCACAATGGAGATAAACTGGGTTGGACTGGCTGTGAGGCCGTTTAAGGCTGACCTTTGAGTGTCTGTCATGTGCCGGGCGTGATGTAGGTGCCCCAATGCTCTCCCAGGGCTCAAATCAAGGTGTTGCCGGCAGGTATCCTTTCCTGGAGGCGCTAGGGGACAACACATTTCCAAGGTCACTTAGTCTGTTGCCAGAACTCAATTCCATGTCATTGGAAGACTGCTTCCTGGCTGGCCTGGGGTGCCTCCTCGCTTGCAGCCAGAGGTCATGCAGATTCCAGAGGCCACCACTTTCCCGGGTCCCTGACCCCTTTCCAGCCAGCGACAGCGAATGAGTCTCTCTCAAGCTTTGGGTCTCATTGACTGCCCCACCCGCCTCATCTCTCCTCCTGTCCTGTTTCGCCACATCTCGTGGACTCGAGCCGAAGAAACGTCTCTGCTTTTAAGGGCCCCAGTGATCACATTGGCCCCATCTGGAAAATCCCAGGTAACCTTCCTATCTTAAAGTCAGCTGATTTCATTGCACCGGCAAAGCCCCATTAGAGCCGTATCTAGATCAGTGTTCGGTTGGATAATCACGGATGGGAATCTTGGGGAAACATCTTTCGAATTCTGCTGACCTCACCTGGCAGGAGACGAACCTGGGAGTGAGGTTCCCTCCCCCCCACAGAGGAGGGGAGGGGCTGTGCGAGGCCTCTACTGTCCACAAGCACAAGGTCTCTTAGGCAGCTAGCATCTCTCCAGCAAGGGCACCCTCCATGCCACTGAGTCCCTCGCTGTCCTGGCCCATTCTGGTGCTCTCTCCCCCGAGAGGCCTATGAAAAGGAGAGCTCAGCAGGGAGGCCCCTGGGGCCCGGTCCACCACACTCTGGCCGTGCCTGGTCCACACACACTGTGTGTTCATGGGGAGGGGAGCTGCAGCCTGACTTGCCTCTTGGAGTTTGCCTGAGCTGTCTGCTTGGATCTGTGACCTGGTTTAGTCCTCACTACTGCTCTGAGTCAGACACAAGTATTAGTCCCATTAAGCTAAAGGTGTCTATGTTCCCAAGGTCCCCAGAAAACTGAGGTTTGAACCCTGGTAATCAGCGCCAGAACCCAAATGCCTCATAAGCATGTTACCGGAATGTTCCCCACACACCCAGCCATCTCTGCAAGCTGGGAAAAGGTCGCTGTTGAACCAGCTCTCTAATAGTGGGAGGAGGATGCTCTGGGTTTCCCTGGCTTGTTTTCCACAACGATTGTCTGCACAGGAGCATTCCCATCCCAGGCCTCCCAGGGCCACCCTCGCCCGCCCTCAGGGCACCAGGTCAGGCAGCCTGAAGATGTGGCTCCTTTTCAGCACCTGCAGAGTTTCCTGTGGGAAGCATCAGTGGGAGGGCGAGGAAGGGGTTGGGAAAAGTCCAGGCTCTGAATGGAAAAATGCCTGTGATGTTTGCAAGAGATTAATCCAAACAGATTCACTGGGCTTTGCACCATTGCTGGGTAAGTGGGTATCAATAACTCCCCGTGTTGTCACCTCTGTTGTGCAGAAAGTTCGGAGAGAAAGAGGAAAATGTAAAGAAGGCGATGAGTGAAATATCACGGGGCAGAAGGAGGAAGTGACAGATGATCGCGTGGGGTGCTGACCATCACGACTGACATTAGGAATGTGTCCTTGCTCCCTAATAATATGTCAGTGCTGTCCAGTGGCCCCGCAGAACAACCATAACCGACTGCTTTCTCATTCAGGAAGCCTATGCATCTGTTAGCCCTGACCTCAGGCTCCATGTGGAATTAGGCCAGCTCAGGGTGGAACTGAGCACAGGACAGAAAAGGGGACTCAAGCCACTCCAGCCATAAATGTCAGTGACACTGAGGGTGGCCAGCCCTGCACCGTCCTCTCCTCCCAACCCCATGGTGTCAGCCGGTCTGTCACCATCGGGGGGGCTTACTCCAGGACAGGAGCAGACCCTCTGTGTCTCCCTCTGAGAGCAAAGGGACGATTCACAGCTCACAGCCTGAGATCCCTGGTTCTCCTGAAATCAACCGATGTCCAGCATCTTACCATGGCTTAAGGAAGTCGAGCGCTTGGGAGCAGTGAGCAGGAGAGCGCTGACCAGCACCATGCCTGGGTGCAGAGCTGCTGATCGAGGGTGAGTCGGCAAACAACTGCAGTAAACAACTGGGTGATTTCTCGGCCTTTTTCTCCTCACCCTCACCCCTGCTTTCCACCAGACAGGCAAGCGGACAGAAATACATGCACAGACAGAACCGCAAGCTGAAGTTATGCCAGCGGTCTCGCCAGGCCTCCCTTAAGCCCCCTTCAAATGCAGCGGGGACCCGGGACCTAACAGTCCTTATTCAAAGGGGAGGGAATAAGGCAACTGTCGGCACTGCTCCTGCTCTGCACAGCCATGTCCCCAGCTCACAGTGCTGCCCAGGAATCAGGGAGACAAAGGCCTGTCCACACTGTTCAGGGCTACTAACAACCAACTGACCCCCAGGGAACTGGGCCGCGATCTTTATTAGAGAACATTGGTCCTCCCAGCTGTCGTGCACTGGTGCAAGGAGCGGGAGGAGAAGATTAGGCTCTGTAAACATTTTGTTTCAGGAACAAGTAATGAGCAGGAGGTGCAAAGCTTGGGGGTGGCTCAGGATGAACCCCAGCCTAGCCCTCCTCTTGCCCCCTCTCCGCGGAGCTGGCTCACCCTGCATCCTTTCCCATCTCCAGTGAGCAGCTGAGCTCTCAAGCAGGTTGGGGGGTGGGGAGGAGGGAAAAATCACAATAATGAAGATCTTTCCTCTTCTGCAGCTTTTCTGCAGTACCGAAGATTTCTTTTGTGCAAAAACAAAAAGAAAAAAAAGTCTTTCATCTACCAAGATTTTTACTTATCACATATGAAAGGGTATCGTCTTCCACGCATTCTGAAATGCCTTAAAAACGGGTATCAAAGAGTCCAAGGCCCATTAATCTAAATTGCTTTAGCACTTAGAGAAGAATAAAAGGCACTTTCTAAAAATCTACAAATGAGTATAACCTACAAAATTACAGATTAAATGCTGCAGGGAGGAGGGGGAACCTTAGGTTCTCAGCTTGGAACAAACATCTTTAAAGGGAAAAAGAATATTACTTCAATATTTTAAAATCATGTTTTGAAATACATGAGAAAAAGAAAGATACAGACTTAGACACGATGTAAAAAGATAGGAAAAACAATTCTAGTTCGGCTAAGACTGGTCACCATTAAATGTCATTCAATAAAATTTCCCAAGGAGGGGTCAGCTCCACAGGCTATTTTTGTCACCTTTGCAAAAACCTTTATGCATGGATCCAAACTCTTAAGTCATTTTCCCCCTTTGAAAAAGATACTAAGTTCTCAAGGTTTAGACCTGAATTCTCAATTGATGCAATTAGTAGGAAAGAGGTCATCTTACTTTCAGACTCTCCCATTTAAATTTATTATCCAGCGCTCTGGTAGTAAAAATAGAATGAAAAGCCTATAATATTTGATAGTCTTGATTTTACAGCCCCAGCCAGGATGGGAAAACTATCATAATGTAATAACACCTTAAATGTACATCCTGCATATCTCTAAAGAACTAAGAGTAATTTTAAATCTAATTAATCCCATCAGCATTCCTGACCGGTAGTTTCTGTGGAGTTGGGGTCTCTGGGGTTCTCCCCTTAGCAGGTGATAAAGTGTCATCGATGAGGACGGCCAAAACTTATTGCACACCCTATGTGCCAAGCTCTGTGCTCAGCCCTTTGCATTTGGTTTTCTGTCATTGGATCTTTGTGTCATCTCCATATGGTTGAGATTTGTATAGATTGTAAAGACACCCACAAATGGATCAATTCCTAGAAACATACAATCTCCCAAAACTGAATCAAGAAGAAACAGAAAATCTGAACAGAGCCATTGCAACTAATAAAACTAAAGAAGTAATAAAAAAAAAACTCCCAACAAACAAAATTTTTGAACCAGATGGTTTCACAGCTGAATTTTACCAAGCATTCAGAGAAGAACTAACACCTATTCCAAGACATTCAAGAGGAGGGAAGACTCCCAAGCTCATT
This sequence comes from Myotis davidii, assembly GCF_000327345.1. NCBI lineage: Eukaryota > Metazoa > Chordata > Mammalia > Chiroptera > Vespertilionidae > Myotis > Myotis davidii. The sequence continues at coordinate 5,153,298 of NW_006290305.1, read as the reverse complement.
TTATAAGGCCGGCATTCTCCTAATTCCAAAATCAGATACACTATAAAGAAAGAAAATTATAGGCCATTTTGTATCTATGTTCCTGGTGAACATAGATACAAAAATCCTCCACAAAATATTAGCAAACCAAATTCACCAATACATTAAAAAGATCAGACATCATGACCAAGTGGGATTTATTCCTAGGATGCAAGGCTGGTACAATATCCACAAATCAATTAATGTGATATATGACATAAACAATGAAGGATAAAAATCATATGATCATATCAATAGATGTAGAAAAAACATTTGACAAAATCCAGCACCCACTTATGGTAAAAAAAAAAAAAACAAACAAACAAAAAACCTTCAGTAAAGTGGGAATAGTGGGAACATATCTATATATATAAAAGCCTAATAAAAGCAAAGTATCCTCTTGGTAGTTCAACCAACAGGAAGTTGGAGCTCTCACTATTATGTGTGCTGACCACCAGGGGGCAGCATGGAATGAAGGGAGGCCCCAGCCAGCAGGCAGCAGCCGCTAGGGACCCTACCCGTGCACAAATTTCGTGCACTGGACCTCTAGTCTCAACATAATAAAGGCTCTATATGACAAACTCACAACTAACAATCATAATCAATGGGAAAAAACTAAATGCATTTTTCTTAAGATCAGGAACAAGACAGGGATGTCCATTTCCACTTCTCTTATTCAACATAATACTGGAAGTCCTAATCACAGAAATCAGACAAGAAAAAGAAATAAAAGGCATCCAAATTGGAAAGGAAGAAGTAGAGCTGTCATTATTTGTAGATGATATGATACTGTATATAGAGAGTCCTAAAGATTCCACCAAAAAAACTACTAGAACTGATAAATTCAGTAAAGTAGCAATATATGAAATAAATATCCAGAAAGCAGTTGCATTTTTATACACTAATAATGAACTATCAGAAAGGGAAACCCTAACAATTTTCTGTATTTTTTGCAGCTACCAGTGGCAGTAAAATCCACATCACCACTGCTAGTTCCTTGTTGGACTCTCAGAAGCATGCCTCTCATGCATATATGAGAGCAGCAGGGTTGGAGCCTGGACTGTCATTTCTGTTTATCTCTAATGATCTTTAACAGCAGGAAAAAGCTGCCACTACAGTCCTCTCCTAGGTGACTGTCATTTAGATCTGATGGCCCACGGCTTCTCCATTGTCCAGCTGTTAGACCAAGTAGGTAGATTCTCTTTACCAGTTGCTCCTCTCCCTAAGCCAGCATGCCCACCCCCTCCTCCTCATCTTTCTTTTTGGGTTCAAAGTAGAAGCCTGCTTACACCATGCTGTGACAGCCATTTCTTTCCCCAAGAAGGATGTGGGCTGGTCTAGTTCCAAGGCCACAAGCAAGACCAGCTGAGAGGAGGGAGGTGGAGGAGGCATTCAAGACAATGTCAGCTGGAAGTCTAGCTTCAGAATGAAAAGAACAAATACATAATAAATATGTGTAATAGGAAGTTAAAATGAGTGTCTGTCTCCGTAACGTCCTCATTCCAAAAAAAGGTAAGAGAAAAATCTATATTCAGCAGTCCTTGGCTCAATATTCACTTCAAAGGTAGAGCTGTAATGTAGAGATTAGAGAAAAGGCCCCATGTGAAGAGACACTGCTGGCATCGCAGGAGAGAGGAGGTACTTTCCTTTCTCAAATCAACTGCGGAGGTTTCGTGAAGAATCTTCAGAGCGCTGACTCCTCAGGGCTGCCTTCTCGCATTGTGCAGGCTGACCCTGTATGAGGACATCCGGTCAACAGGTACGTGGGGACTGAAGTCAAGCCCTGTCCCCTCACCACGCCTTGCACACTCCTCTATGGGGCCACCTCTACTGAGAGGAAAAATATCTAGATTGCCACTTACACACACACACTTAACTTACAGTCACCTGGAACTAAGGTCCTGGAGTCAGCAGTGAGCTGGGGAAGCAGCTGCCTGTGGCCAGGGCCAGGTCTAGATGTGGGCCTGGCTCCGTGATCCCGGGCCTGGGGTTGGCTTAGGCTGCCCGAGGGTGCAACGTGGTCACCTGAGGAGCCCTAAAGGAAATAACTCCTTTCCCAAGAAGGTAGACTTGGAAAAGAAAGAAAACATGGCCTGTTTATAGGAGACACTTATTTGCCAACGTATTTTCCCTAGCCATGGGCAGAATAAAATATACAATATAGATTTTCTCTCTGCTTGAATTTAAAGGCAGTGTGTGTTGTCATATTTCCTGCTAGTTGGAGGTTGTTTTATGTGGGGTTTTTTTTTTTTAATCTGACAGGAGGATGGGGAGGGAGACTATTCACAGTGGCTATTTGAAGTTTAGTAATTGCCCAGAAAGGGGGAAAAAAAGAGAACACTCTAAAGTTATTTTTGAGCAGTGAATACTTTTCAGTCTTCTAAGAAATTACTGCAATTTGACACATGAAATCTAAGGCACAGAGAAGTGTGATCTTGAAAAATTATCTTTTGTTGGCTTGATGGGAACAAAAAGAAAATGTCAATGCGATAGGCATTTCCCTGCAGTTCAGTGAGGATTCGGCCTGTGCAAGCGAAAGCCGCACGGCACTTGGTCCGCACGGTGATAGCAGGAGAAATGGACTCACTGCTGGGAGTGACAGCGCGGCCATGCTGCCATCGGGCAAGGCAAATCCTGGCTGTCACTTCTTGAAAGAAAATCATTTCAAATGACTTTCAGTTTAAGGTGAATTACACATTCTGACATACCTAAACCCTGCCTCTTTATAAAGGTATAGAATTACCCCAATTAGTGTTTTTGTGCTGGTTTTGTTTTTGAGAAGAATCCATCTGTCCTCTAAGTTATATTGAACACATATGAATAAACATATGTGTGTGTGTGTGTGTGTGTGTGTGTGTTTCCATTTACCAATAGAAACACTAGATACAAATCTCTGAATATAAATAACTTCAACCTTCGAAAACTTTTCCATCAAATTACTCTCTTTCATTTTATGTCCTTCTCCAACAGTGACATAATAACGGTGGCCAACCTTGCAGCCTCGGACCTCGGAGCAGAAGTGAACGATGGTGAGCAGACTCTGGGGATAGTCTCTATATTTTGGGATGTGAAGGTAAAGGATACAATGTCCTTTTTAAATTTTGAGAACTTTTGCACAGTGCATGAGTATGTGTGGGAGTGTGTAGAGGAGGGTACTTTTTGGCTAGCTTTGCCAGGTAGAGTCAGCTCCTGTGAAAGTAAGCTCCCCGCAGTGCCAGCCAGAGCCTGGCTTAATGGGGAAAGAAGCAACAGATGCATATTGTGTAGGGACACAGATCTGAAGAGCAGAGGGCTCGAACCACCTGCCCTCAGGGTCAGTCCCCTGGACTCTGTCCCAGGCCTTCAGACCTGCCCACTGTCATGGAAAGAGGCACTTGCAGAGCTCCAAATGGCTGATCAAAAGCAGTGGCTCTGCACGCTTGGGTGTGGCAGGTAGAGAGGGTGAGAGGAGGCATCGAGTGGCCCAGGGGCCCTGCGGATGACCTGGAAAAAGGGCCAGCAGAGTCAGTCAGCAAGGGAGGTGGCGCTGGTGCACTTACAGTAGTTTATTGGAGAGGCTCAGCCAGAATATAGGATGTGGAGGGACACATTTGTTTCTGTTATTGCCTCCGACCTGCTGGCTGGTTGGGGATGTCACTTAACCTTTCAGTGTCTCTGCCCAGTAACCTGTAAAATGGGCATAACCATCTAAGCCAGTTAGCCAACTCACCCACCTGCTGATGGTCACATGGAGCTTTAAAATCACCAAGAGCAACACTCAAGGGCAACCAGGATGCTTCTCTGGTGGTAATGGCTCTGAGACAGGAGCCAGCTTCAAAGATGAAGTGTTTCCTAATCAATAGAGGGAAGTGCTGGGTTACATGCAAAAGATAAAAGGGTTGGAACTAGAATGGAGAACAGGGGACAGGGCAGGGGAAGACCAGCAGAGCTAGACTGCGTTTACCTCCTGATTAGCATGCTAGTGTGCATGTGTTACTGGCGGCCAGGGGGTCAGATTAATCAGAGAGGAAAGCATTTCTCTCAATTGCAATTACAGTCATTATTTACATTATTGAAATTAATCAATCACTATTAATGGCCTTTCCTATTTTTACACCACTTTGGGGGAATGGGACAAACAAATCTCCAGTCCCTCCTAGGGTAGGCTGCCACTCGCTGGGAGGAGGGAATGTTCTTACAATGTAATGGAAAAAGTAAGGAGGGTTGTGTGGTTATTAAATTTTTAACATGCCATTTCCGTGTAAAGCAACATGTGATTTATGTTCTTATATTTTCTTGGCTAACAGCTTAGGTGCTTTTTAATAGACCTGTACCCTAGACATCAGTCACCACATCGCACCACATCGGGGCGTGCAAACAGACCTTGCTAACGTGACATGACCATTCTGCTGATTAGGGGGTGTTAGAACTTCTGGGCAGACGACTGTTTCCAACCAACCATAGGGTTGCCTATATGTAAATCGAAGAACCATCCCCACTCGTCTCTTGCTAGTTGTAATGTGTAGCATTTTTCCTCAACACACAGAAAATGGATGCATTTAACAATATGGTGAAACTCATACCCACATTTTGAGGAAGGCCACAGTTAAGTCCATGATAAAGGAGTTTTGAACACCTTCCAATGTATAAGATTTTCTAAACATAGATTTACTTCCAGCATCTCCTTTCATTCTGACTGCCCTCAGAGCTGGGTCAGGTAGAAAGAGCAGGGCTTTGGGCATCAGAAAGACATGTGTTTGAATGTTTGGCCGGCCACTGTCTAGGCTACATGAAGCGACATCTGAGCCTTGTGTTAGAGGTCAGATGGACAGAGTGGTAGAGCAACCAAGTCATCCTGATAGGCTGGGGCTTTCTGGGTATTAATACTGAGAGGCACTTGTCCAGGCTCTCAGGCCAGGGAAAGCAGGCACGGTTAGTCACCCCACAAGCAGTGGAGTACGGACAGGATACCAGGATGAACCCTGCAGCCTGAGTTCATCCCAAGCCTTCCTGGGCGAAGCTGGGTGGTGGCAGGTGGTGCTGGAAGCAAGGGACAGACTGATAGGGCATGCACTTCTGTAGGTGGGCAAGGTGACTGTGGGAAGGGGAGAGGCAGGTAGTTGTGCACATTGGCGACCCCCTCTGGCCCTGTGTAGAAGGTGCATGGTTCAGGTAAGTCGAATGGCAACACCTTAATGAAGCTCTGGCAGGCACAGTGAGCAAAAGATGACTTTTGTTAGAATGCTTTGGAGCAAGAAATAAAAAGCCCGCTAGAATCAGCCTAACCAATATCTGGGTTTTATTGGCCCACACCAGGGAAAGACAAACCTGCTGAGGCTCTGGCTTCCCTCCACCCTGTGGGTTCTCAGGCTCTGCCCTCCTTGTGGCCCCAATGGTACCTGTACTCGGCTGGGATGCTGGACAGATGGGAGGCTGCCGTGGGTTCAGGCCTCACCCCCTAGCCGAGTCTTCAGGGAAAATGGACATTCTTCTTGTGGCTCACTCCTAAGAGCAAGGACGAGTCTTTCCTTCAAGTGCCCTGAGTCTTGTTGGCCATTCTGAACCATTGCCTACCGTGGCCAGCAGGCAACGGTTCCAGGCAAGAGGCATTCACTGACCCTAGGTCAATTAAGCCAACTTTCCCTTAAGCACGTGGCCTGCCAGGTGGAGGGGCAGAAACCTGAACAGAACTGGGCACGCGCTAAGAAGGAACACATGGGCACCAGCATGCCCACTACCAGACAAACAGAGAAGTAGTACAGGGCACAATGGAGGAGTTCAGTGCTCATTGGATTTGGAGGTTGATGGGGAGGAATAAGCAGAAAGCAGGCCTCTGGGGTTCCGGCTGCCCCGTGACAGTCTGCTGTGCCCTGCAGCCCCTTGCAGTGAGTCAGGTCTGGTATTGCCTCTCCTTGGCCAGGCCCCTTCCTTAGGCCTTCCCAGGGTGAGGTTTGCGTCCCAGGAGCTGTCTCTGCAGGAAAGCCATCCGAGAGAAGGCAGAAGGAAGCCAAGCCTGGACCGGAGTGGCCGAGGAAGTGCATCCACCCTCCAACCACCTCCCACAGAGAGCCCACCACACAGCCCATCCAGAAGCCTGGACGGCCGAAGAGAGAGGCCCAGGGAGTCCTGCATATTTTTCAAAAGCTCAAAAGCCAACTGCTTCCAAAGTCCCTGTGTGGGGATGAACTGTTCTAGACTGTTCACTTGTATCCCTGAGGTTGGAAGCTCCTATCAGGAGGAAGGCAAGCTCATCGTTGCATAGCGGGTGTCTCATCGTGATGCGTTGACTTTTCCCATAGCTAGTCATAGTTCTATCCCTCCCTGCAGATGTCTCCAGAACGCTCTCACCCAGCCCCAGACCCTAGATCTCCCAGGCAGTTCCAGAGACCCCACACCTGGCTCCATCCAGCTAAGCACCTGAGGGCCTTGTCTCTGCCATCAGTGGGAGGTCGGACTAGGCCAGCCAGGCAGACCCAACCAGAAAACAACCTCCCAGAACGTTGTGGATTCCAAGACTCAGCTTAGGGCTCATTTTACCCAGGAGGCTTTTTCTAGTCCCAGAGCAGGATAAAGGCTGACAGAGCCCTCATGGTTCTCATTTTATTGAAGTTAGGGTTTTAAGAGTCTGTTTACCCTTCCCCCATCAACCCATAAACCAGGAGGCTGCAAGAACCAATCTCAAGCCCTGCACAGTGACTGAAATATAACAGATTCCCAATGTATTGAACAGAACTGAACTCAAATCCTGTGTTCATGAACATTAAGTCTAACTGCCATCTACCCATTTGGTTCCCTAGCTTTCTTTCAGTGAAGAAAATGAATGGCCCACTGGAAATCAGATGAATGGTAGGATCAATAATCACCTTGTGGAGCAGTGTATTCCTTGTCCATCCACTTACGTTCAGACACTACGGGCATTTCAGCATTAGTCTCAGGCCCAGCTCAACGTTATAGATAAAAAGATTTCTGGGCTCTCAAATCCTATTTGACTTTTAAAGCTCCTATTAGGATTCTCGGCAGAGCAAAATACGTTTCCTGATTTTTTTTTTTTTTTGAGGAATGTGTTATGTTTTGCTGTTAAGCCAAGAGAAGAGCTTCCTTGAAATTATTGATGATCTAAGGCTGATACCTGGAAGCATTTCTCGGCTTCCCCTTCAGAACACGGTAGCCAGAACCAGAACCTTTGGGCTGGATAAATTCACTTCCCTTCCCAGCATTAGCTCTGCTTTAAAGCTTAACAGATCACGGAACAGCCTTGTCTGAAGTCTCCGAAATCTAGTGCATCTCCCATTACAATTGCAAGCAATTCTGCCCTGATTGCTATAACCTAGATGACCATGCTTTTTGCTGTACAGGGAGAAACTAATGAGATGGAGAGCTTTCTCGGATGTGAACCTGCTGGCCCACTGCCTAATGCGCCATGCCAGGGGCCTGTGGGAGCCCACCTCCCGGATTGCCGACGTGCCTGGTTGCAGCAGAACGTGCTGATGTGTCTATCGATTGCAATAGGATGTAAGTGGACTGTAAAATAGAACAGCAGGTGAAAGGACACCCTGCAGGGAAACGACTAAACGGTTCCTCCCAGCACACTAGATATTAGCATTACCGCCGGAATAGCCTCTTCGCGATAACAGGGCAGTTATCTGCCCAGAGCACACGTTAGGAACACGGTGCAGGGAGCCAGGCGGGGGACGTGACCGCCACTGGTCTGGGTGCAGCAGCTTTGCCCTCACTGGCACCAGGAGCAAAGCTTCAGGCCTGGAAACCTGTGCCAGGCAGCAGAGCTATATTTTATTCTTAGAAGTGACACACCTTGCAGCAGCTGGTCTGCATTGTCGTTAATGGCATTAAGGTGACTCCAGATTGTGGGAAGCGCCGGTGATGAGTTCTTCGCTGAACTTGTTCCTTTCGGTTCAAAGTGGAGGGGCTACTATAAGGGGGAAGTGGGATCCCTGATGATTTGTTTCTCTGTGAGACCCAAATGCTGGCAAAAGAGACGGTGGAATAACAAGAGTGTAGACCAGTGGTTCTCAACCTTCCTAATGCCGCGACCCCTTAATACAGTTCCTCATGTCGTGGTGACCCCCAACCATAACATTATTTTCGTTGCTACTTCATAACTGTAATTTTG
>NW_006290305.1:5125894-5145062 GCF_000327345.1 Myotis davidii | reverse complement strand
TTTTCATAACTGTAATTTTGCTACTGTTATGAATCGTAATGTAAATATCTGATATGCAGGATGTATTTTCATTGTTACAAACTGAACATAATTAAAGCATAGTGATTAATCACAAAAACAATATGTAGTTATATATATGTTTTCCGATGGTCTTAGGCGACCCCTGTGAAAGGGTTGTTTGACCCCCAAAGGGGTCGCGACCCACAGTTTGAGAACCACTGGTGTAGACCGACAGCCTGCAGGTTCTCCAGGAAGATGGAAGCGTGCAGGCGTGAACACCCGCCTGGCTGTCCCAGGTGCCCTGTCAGCTTCCCTGACGAGGCAGGCAGGGCATGGACTAGATAGTGGGTCCTAGTCATCATAAATGACGGACTCGCAGCTGTGTTTTCCTTCGCGCCAGCTTTGACGTGCCTTACCCAGTTTAGTTCTCTCTTGGGATCAGGGTGGGCTAACAACATTAACTAGAGCAAATAGGGGAACAGAACGGCTCTGCTTTGCCCTCAATTGCTTTGCCCTGAATCTTTCCTAAGGAAGAGCCGCCGAAGCCACCTTCTCCATTCTGTTCGCTAAATTCCCATGAGACTCGATGTGCGTGGCAAACCCAACACCTGTCTTTCTCACATTTCTGTCTGCTGGGCTATGAGCCAAATAAAATACCTGGCGAGAGAGTGACCGTTGCCGGACCTGAGGCCAGGTTCTAGCTGGAAGTGCTGCCACTTGGTCTGTGGGCTTCACTGACCTTCCCCCAATCACAGTGTCTCCTGGACAAACAAGCCTTTGGCGTCTATGCTCTCAGCTCTGTGCTCTTGGCCACCACTCTGGATGCTGTCACCAAAACAAAATAAGTTCAGCCTTGTCATCCGAGCAGAAGAAGGAGAAGGAATGTGAATATTCTGTGTAAGACGAGTTGCAAAAAACCAACCCACACAGCCTGGGCTTGGCCGCAGAGACTGAGGGGTGTCAGGGCTTAGTCAATGTCAAGGTTTGCATCCCTTTCCCAGGCCCTCTTCTGATCCAGGAGCGGAATCCCTGCCATGATCTCTACGGAGACCAGCTGCAGGCACTTGCCTGTTTTAACACCAAGCTCATTCCATCTAGCATAGTGGTTCTCAACCTTGGCTGCACATTGGAATCACCTGGGAATCTTTTTAAAATCCTGATTTCTGGACCTACTCCTCCAGAAATTCTGTTTCTTTGTTATGGGGTGGGGCCACAACATTAGTAACAAAGAAACAGAATTTCCGGAGGATGAGGCCCAGAATCAGGATTTTAAAAAGATTCCCAGGTGATTCTAATGTGCAGCCAAGGTTGAGAACCACTGATCTAGCAGTTGGCAGAGGATCTAGACGCAGTGGTTCTCAATCTTCTGGCCCTTTAAATACAGTTCCTCATATTGTGACCCAACCATAAAATTATTTTGTTGCTACTTCATAACTGTAATGTTGCTACTGTTATGAATCATAATGTAAATATCTGATATGCAGGATGGTCTTAGGCGACCCCTGTGAAAGGGTCGTCTGACCGCCAAAGGGGTCGCGACCCACAGGTTGAGAACCGCTGGAGTATGCATGTCAAACTCAAAGGCTAACACACGCCAAATAAACAAGGCATGCAGCCCGCAGGCCGTGAGTTTGACATGCTTGATCTAGAGAGCTCTGCTGCTCCCCGCTCCCTGGCTTTTTTAGTCCTCATTGCTCCAGACTTCTTCCAAGTTCCAGAATATTGCTTTTGCCATGAGGAATACTTGGACTCTAATCTGAGTAGCTCCTAAAGAAGGACATCTGAGCCTGGAGGGCCAGCCTGGGCATGGGACTTGCAAACACTGCAGTCGCCTCAACCCACGCTCACATCTGGCCAGGATGGCCTCTGCATGCTGTGATCTGCCTCTAATTACAATGGAGAGAGAGTTCTCTGTGCATGCTGCTTTTAAACTGGAAAACTGAGAACATCACAAAACCATCTGGGGCACCGTCAAAACTGGAAGTGCGCTGTTGAAATGAGTATGTGCACTTTGAAGTCCAAAGCCATTTTTAGAGCCTGTACTTTGTGCAAGATGCTGAGCTGGGTGCTCAGAGGGTTTATTCTCTGAGACCTGCCAAGGAAGGTGGGTGGGCTGGAGGGATACGCCTTCGACACTGGGAGAGGACACTAACGGGTGAAGGAGAAAATGATGCGTGGACGGCAGGATAGAAGGAAGTAAAGGCATGCCCTGGCAGCAGCACGGCTCAGCTGGTTGGAGCGTTGTCCTGAACATCAAAAGGTGGCAGATGTGATTCCCAGTCAGGGCACATACCTGGTTGTGGGTTTAATCCCCAGTCGGGATGCATATGGGAGGCAACCATTCGATGTTTCTCTCTCGCATCATTATTTCTCTCTCTCTCTCTCTCTCTCTCTCTTTCTCTCTCTCTCTCTCTCTAAAAAATCAATAAAAACACATCCTTGGTAAAGACATAGAGTATAGAGAGGGCTTGTGGATGGTTCTCCTCTGTTCCCCTGTGCTTGGCAGCCACCTGCATCATTGTAGCTGGCTGAGGGGTGCCCTCTATGAAGCACTGAAATCTGTCATTCTTATATGAGACGAAATCCTTCCACAGGAAATAAAATCCTGTTGTCCTTGGTTATCAGGTGAACCTGCAGAAACAGAATGAATGTTTGCTGTATGAATTAGTGAATCACTAAGCCTTCATCTCTACATCCAAGGGAACTGCTCTAAATATTGGTCTTGTCCTCACGGAGCCCGCATCTGTTTGTGTAAAGGGCAGTGCACTGTGGTGGGCCCCAAGGATTATTCCAGAAGTGCCTTCATGCTGCAGCTAGGGCTGTGCTGGAGCTGGCTCCCTCAGCTTGGGGAGTTGATGGTTAAATTTGCAGGACTTCTGTGAGCAAGTGGTAAACTCTTGGTACCTTGAAAACAGCCACAGAGGAAATATTATACCACAGAAATCCACAGAGACTGCACAACAGGGTATCTTGTTTCAGTGTATATTTTCCCATGTTTACACATCACTTGGTTGGGCCACGTGGCCTCTCCAAGCCTCAGTTTCCTCATCTGTTAATCCAGATAATGACACGGGTTTGTTGAGAGGGTTAAGTGAGAAAACGCATGTCAATTGCAGAGCACAGTGGCCAGCACAAGGGCAGGTTTCACTAAACACATGGTCCGCAGGATAGAAGGCAGTACAGTGAGGCCTTGACTTACGAGTGTCCCGACTAACAAGTTTTTTGAGATTCCAGCTGTCTCTCAGCCGATTTTTTTCATTGAGTTGATAGAGTAATTTGAGTTAACAAGCTCCTTAATGAGCTCGGTCTCCAAATGAATTAAACTCGTAAGTCAAGGCCCCACTGTTAAGGCATGCACTGGCAGGGTGGCTCGTTGATCTATATCTGTGAAGGGACTCATCCTTCCCCACAGTCTAAAGAAGATTGCTTCAGAGCACGATTTTCAAAAAGCCCATTCTCTCCAGAGGGAAAAATACCACTATTCAAAATATACCCATGCCATCTTGTGGGACTTGCCAAGCTTGAGAAGTCTTCCCCTCCCCAAAGAAACCACATGGGTAATTCCCATGACCAGGGCTGGCAGCCTGGGAGTTCCCAACCGCAGATCCGAGGGACCAAATGAGTCACTGAGGCTCTGAAGCCTGGGGAAACTCGGCCACTGCTGCTGCTCTGGCTGGTCAACAGCAAAGCCCTAAGATGTGCCCTTTATACAAATGGGGGCTGGTCTCTGCCCAGCTGACACCCCCTCAGACACTCTCCTCCCTTCGGCTTGTTTCTCAGCCAGTCCGATGGGGCTCTCCCAGCCCATTTTCCATTTCTTGGAGGAGGCATTCGAGTTTCTGACCAAAGTAGCGAGTTCTGATCGGCTTTGATATATCAGGAAACACTATTCAGTGTTTTAGATTAAAAATTACTCTTTTTCCCATACAGTTCCCTGGCTTTTCTCTCAGTGGTTCTCAACCTTCTGGCCCTTTAAATACAGTTCCTCATGTTGTGACCCAACCATAAAATTATTTTCGTTGCTACTTCATAACTGTAATGTTGCTACTGTTATGAATTGTAATGTAAATATCTGATATGCAGGATGATCTTAGGTGACCCCTGTGAAAGTTGTGAAAGGGTAGTTTGACCGCCAAAGGGGTCGCGACCCACAGGTTGAGAACCGCTGTTTGATGGATGATATTTGTACTTGGAGTTTGTTCAAGTCAGGCCATCGAGGTCTATTTCAGCAGTTGAATAAGTAGAAGAGAAAGAGGGAAGTGCAGTTACCTACTGTCCAGGGGCCTTTCTAAGTGGGTCAGGAATGAGTGGGTAAATTTGGGGGCACTTATTTTGAGGATGGGGCTATGTATTGGATTTTTTTCTAGAGTCTTTGATGACAAATACGGTATCAGGCCCTTTAAACCTCGTTTCTTCATTGGTGAAATCTTCAATTGGATGCTCCCTTCCTCAACGGGCGCCCAGCTTCCAGGAGGTAATGAAAACCTGACCATCCTTTGCACTCAGGAATACCTTTTCCTTCAGCATCATCAGAAGACGAGATGCATTGAACTAATCAGAGACTGCAGGCTGTGATATTATATCTTCAAATATGCAAGTTAGCCAGCTAGGGTAGCCTAGTTCTGATTATTTGCATCTTCCAGCCCATGGTCATCATCTTGGAAAATCAGGTTGAGTGTTTTGAGGGCAAGAGTCAAAGCAACAGGGAAATAAACCAAAGGCCCAAGGAAAAAAAAAGAAGTATCTGGATTTATCCAAAACAGCCTAGGAGTTTGAATTGTTTTTTTATTTTTGCTAAATAATTCCTGTAATGTACTCAAGAATGTTCGTCTGGCATCCACTTACTCTGCCGCCATTTTTAATCTCTCAGTACTCAAGAATGTTGATGGAATGAATGAGTAAATAGTAAATGCCTCTCTGGATTGGCCCTCAAATCTAGATAGCAAGTTCACTGTTGATAAACATTGTTAATGACAACAAAGCCCCAATCTGATGTCCCAGTCTCCCTTGGTGTGACATATCCAGTGGGGGCCAAATCCAGGGCCAAGGCAATTGGCTGTAGTCAACCATACCAGCTGGCCTGGGATGTAACTCCAGCGCCCAGGCCAAAGCAGAGCTTCTCTCTAAACTCTTTCTCTTTCATTTCTTCCCATCCTTGTGCCATTTACTTGTCACTCTTTTCCATGTACTCCCACTTGCCAATTTCCTTTCTTATTAGTAAGGATGGCACTGATGACCTGGGAAGGAAGGCAAGATAATCACAATTTCCGCTGTTGGACACACAAATGCTAAATATTTAGAAACACTGTACTATGCTATCCTTTCTTTCTTTCCTTTTTTTTTTTTTTTTTTTTCGTATTGGCTGTTGAAAGGAGGAGCCGACAGCCAGGGAAGGGAAAATTAGATTGGAGGGGAAATGTGACTTGTGATGGGGACTGGGAAAATAATCCTTCCCTATATGGAACCAACTGAGAAATACGAAAGCAAGGACCTCGCAAGCTGATTTACTGTGCGAAGAGAGCTTGGTCTCTCATCTCACTCTGCCCCACCCCATCAGCATGCACACTTGCCCAACTCTGGCACTGGAAAGGGAAATTATGTCTTCTTCAGTCAGGCAATGAACAAGCTGCAGATCACAGCATCCAAGGTCAGAGGAAGCCACTTACCAGGTGTTGGCCAAGGGGGAAATATTTGGCTTCCAGGAGCAGCCACTCTGAAGAGAGAGAAAGAAATGGGCAGGGCTCCTGGACTCAGTCCTTCTCCCAAACTCCCCACTGTGGGGAGCCTCTTCCCAGCTTCTGAATTTTTCTCGAAGGGTAACTTTTCACATGTGATAGGCCTAGGCAGAAAGAGAACATTTCCTCTGACACTTCCATAAAAACTTGGAGGCAGGCAAACAGGAAATTGAGGGGTTCAGAGCTATTCAGTTGGTGGCGGGACCCTTTATTGAGAATAAGCAACAGCCACCATAACCCAGCACTGACCGTACTGTGGTGAGCTCCTTGTATCCTGGCATTGCGCCATCGTCTGGAGCCCTTGGAACACCCTATGCCGGGTAGGTGTTGCTGCCCTCTGACAGACAGGACACCTGAGACTCGGGGGTTCTGCTACCTGGTGGGGTCCTGCTACTGAGGAGGAGGAGCCGAGGAGCCCGGGGGAGAAAGCGGTGCCCTGAGGACGGAGACAGAGCTGACGAGGGACCCATCAAAAGACTGCTGAGCAGCGCTGATTACTCAACGGAGACCAGACACTGCACTTGAAATGGCCCGGATCCGCGTGATGGTGCCGGCTCAGCAGCCCAGGTTTAGAAGCAGAAACAGCAGGAAGTTGGGCTGATCTCCGATTGCTGAGCAAGGCAAGGACTGAGGAAACAGATGTGTGTGGAGACACGTAGAGCTGGCTGTACCTCGGAATCCCCAGGAGTTCATAGAGCATAGAAATGCCCCTTTTCTGGAGATTCTGGCTTAATTAGCCTGGGGTGGGGCCCGGCAGAGCTGGCTAGTACAGCTCCCCAGGTGATTGGAATATGCTATGGGGGCTGAGAACAGCTCACTGCAGAGCTTCTCAAGTGTCAGCAGCTAAGGCATCACCTGGCTGCTTCTCAGAAATGCAAACTCACAGGCTCCATCCCAAACCTCCTGCATGAAAACCTCTGGGGGTAAGGCCTCGCCAGCTGTGTGTAACCCCGCTTCAGTCTTCCTCTGGGAGACTCTGATATAACCTGAAGTTTGAAAACCACCGGCTTAAAGGATCTGAGAGGGACCCGTGGAGTTTAAGACCCGCGGAGCTGGAAAGATCCGGGATATTGTGTGTGGCTGATGTGAAATCAGGGGTCACTGGAGTTCAGGGCACAGGGTCACCGGGGAGCGGGTTTGTCATTCCAGGACAGTGAGCTCAGTCGGGGAATGTGGGAGTTCGATCATCAAAGAGTGCAGGAGCCTCAGGACACAAGGGGTGCAGGAAAGTGAAAAAGAAAATTGAATGGCAGGTTCTGTGAGCAGAGATTTTTGAAGGGGGAGGTTGGTAATTCCTCAGAAACAGCTTGGGGAGCAGGTGAATGCTGACCTCACCTCTGGGCCCGGTGGTCCTGGGGGTACAGGGTGAGAGGGTGCCCCTCTTAGAGGCCCTGGGGAAGGTCCAGGTGCGGGTAGCCAGCAGGTGGAGAGGCAGAGATTGAGGGTGCTAGGAGTATGCAAGCCAAGGTTCCAGAGGGCACAGGAGAAAGGCTTCCAGAGGGGAAAGAGCCTGGAGCCCTCCGGGGAGGGAGGGGTAGGCACAAAGCGGTGCCTGGGGCCACGATCTGGCCCAATTACTCTCCCGGTGGGACCTCAGGAGAGTTACTTAACCTTGCTGAGGCCCAGTCTCTTCATCTGTAAAACGGGGACCTGGATAATAGGACGTAGACCCTGGCTCCAGGCACAGTGGGGGTCGCTGGTCTCTGGGATCAGGCTGCTTCCAAGTCTGTGCACTGAGGCAGGTGTTGCTGGAGCCCATGCCTCTTTGCGGGTTGGCCTGTGGCGCCACCTGTCTGTGCCCCAGGTGCCCTCCGCCTTTCATCCGGGCCTCCTTTCTGTGCTGCCCTCACCTTTGCACTTACTTCCTATGTGTTTGGGCAAAACGAAGAATCAACAAGAGGCGTTTATCATCATCTGTGGTCACCTAGCAGTGGTGAGATTCACCATAGCAGCACCAATGCAGGCATCTCATTCCCTGAGGATCCTGGCTGTTGGCGCTGTTTCTGTCTCTCCCTTGCCCCACATTCAGGGCAGGATGGGGTCCAACACTTCCTGTGGAGTTACCCTGCCTGTTTCGAATGACCCCCTGCTGCCAGCACAAATCCTTTCCCCTCTCTCTGCCTCCCAGAAGGTCTAAGGTGCTGTGGGGCAATCTCTCAAATACTGGCAAGGTGCTAAGGGTGCGGGGGAGGGTGGCAGGTGTGTCGCCTACTCCAGTACCTTCTGTCCTGTTAGCTCACTAACCCATTGGTTCTTTACCTTGTCTGCATATGAAAATCACCAGGAAGCGGGGGGGGGCGGGGGGGGGGGGGGGGGGGGGTGTCCAGGGGCTGAGGGCTTTCAAACATCACTCTGTCCCCACCTTAGACCATGAATCACTTGGTGTGATTCTAAGATGCTCCCAGCTTGCACCGCTCTGAGCTGACTCTGAATACCTGGCTGGAAGTCATGGCCAGGGCAGGACGGTGGAGAAGACACGATGGGTCCTTTCAGAACTTCTCACGTCAAAGCCACTGCAGAGATGCCCACCCACCCCCTCAGCTGAAGGTTCCCTGGGTTCATGCTTCATGTCCTGCAGCTCTCCTGGGCCGAGTGAGCATGTCTTAGATGTCACTGCCGTGTCTTGGAGAAAAGGTAACTCTGCCAAGAACAGCCCACACAAGCGTGACTGCTATCTTACCACAGCACCTACTTTGTTCTGGAACACGCTGTTTTCTGTACGTGGAACGGAGAGCTACCTGCGCACTCCTAAACTGCCTTTGTCCCTTGAGACCTTGAGTTAAGTGCGTTTCAATTGAATGGGACTATAAGGAACAGTGTGCTCCTTGCCTATTAATAGCAGAAGCCAACCGTTTTGAAAATTGCAATGAGAAATGTATTCTTGGGGGGTTTATAAGAACAAAAAAATTGTTCTGTTATATTTAAGCACAGCTAATCTTTTCCCCCATTTAAACAAAGTTTTTATGAAAAGGATGGTGGTGCCTGGAATAGCCATGTAAAAAAATGTCTATTTACAGATGTGCTTCTATATAATGTCAGCGTCCAGTTCGTTAGCACGTTAAAGTCATCTAAGTATCAAATGAAGAAATCATTCAAGAAGAAGGAAAAAGCTGCTCTAGAACTTGGCCAGGAGGTAGTTATCACCAACAACAGCGCCGCACACAGGCCTGGTGAGTGCTTGCCCCAAGTTGAAGAATCCTTGACAGGGCAAGTCTCTGGGATTTAACACAACCTTTGCTGTAGCTACAGAGCCACCTAGTGGTCCCCTGCGGTATTAGTTACAGGGACATGCACGGTGCCCAGCCTTCCCCAATGTATCAGTGAGGCTAAAATGCAGCTGGGGACAAAACCTAGCTTGTAATCAATGAAAACCATTCCTTCACACGGCACTTACGTGTCTGCAGAACCTTTCTGAGTAACACAGAAAGGCCAGGTAGAGAGGAGGGCAGGCTTGAAGCTGATAAGAATTTGAGCTTTGGCAACTCTCCAAAGCTGTAGGAATGACATTTGCATCTATCTACCGCGATCCTGCACAGCCAATTTACTGGCGAGGCCGGGAGAAAAAGCCTTGTAGCCTTTTCTGAGTGACAGGAAAACAGTAACAATAGATATGAGACATTTCAGAGTTTTCAGCCGTTCTCAAGGCCTGGAGCCTGGCTGGCTACGTTTGGGAAAGACATTTCAGTGGAATGTGTCAGATCTCTCCGTGTTTTAATGTTTCTGTCAAACACTGTCGGTCAATGTCGGCACTCCAGAACGCGGTATCTATAGGCCTCCCTCCCGCCTGACATGGTCCTGCTTTGGGGGGAGATCCGCGCAGCACCGCCTGTGAGCACGCTCTGTGGCCTTTGGGTCTGATGTGTTCCAGTTTGAGTGACAGCTGGGCTTTTTAATTATGGCTGCTGTGTAGCCTGGAGAAAATATAATAAAAATCTTTATCAAATCACTTAAAAGGAATCGTATAGTAATTTCTTGAATCACTTGGCTTAAGCTTGAGACCTCTAGCAGAGAATATGCAGAATAACTGTAGATAGAAGGACATTATAATGATTCTGTGATTAATTTTTTAAAATTCAATATTTGATATAGTTGCTCAGAAACAAAAGTAGCTAAGTATGTTATAAGGACTTATAATCTTGGGATATTTCTGGAGGTGCATGTTACCTGCTTTCTGTGCTAGAAATCTGTCAGTGCTATAAGAGTTTTGCTTGTGAACATTTATTCTGCTTCCAATTATAAAGCAATGCATGTTTATTACATAAATTTGAAAAAAAAAGCAGGAATATAAAAAGAAAATAAATTACTCATATACCTAGTGCTGTTAAGATGTCATTGTATTGCTTTCAGTTTTTCTGTCTTGTCATATAGGTTTTTAAAGAACAGGTTGTGATAATAATAGATATATTGTTTCATTTTCCTACTATTATTTAACACCCTATCTCCATGTTACCAAATTCTTTATAGACATCATTTTAATAACAGTGCAACAATTCTAATATAGACAAAAGACACAAGTATACATTTACATTGTTATTAAAGACACACACAAAAGAGGAAGCAAATATGTGAACCAGGATTATTGCTTATTTCTTGCTGTTATAAATCCCTGCAGGGTGAGTCTTTGTGCAGAAATCTGTCTAGATTTATAATTATTGCTTCAGGATACAGACCCAGAAGTAACATGGCTGTATCAAAGGGTATTAACAGTTTCACAGGCCTCTATTACCACATTGCTTTCCAAAAGGATGTTCCCATCGGCAATTTCACAAATAATATCGGAGAGTACTTATCGTGCCCATATCCTCTGCACCAGATGCATGAGTTAGAGATGGACTCAGAATTCCCCTCAGATCATCATCCTGTGCGCAGTGAGTCTGCAAAACTTCTGGCTCCTGAGTTTGAATTCCCAGGCCCTTCATAACAGTACCTGCCCCCAGCTTCAAGCGCGCGCGCACACACACACACACACACACACACACACACACACACACCATGTACAACAAGTAAACGAATGTAATTTCCAACTTTTCCCTGTCTGTTCTTGAATCCTCTTCCCTAACCTCCTTCTCAGCGCTCACCCACTGTGCGCCAGGCTCCAGAGGTGTGGACATGCATAGAGCATCCTGAGTTCTCTCACCTTCTGGAATCACTGATCCTTTTTCTCTGGCCATCCCAGTTCCACCCATTGTCCCACTTGTGGTTTGCAAGGTGCTGGGTCAGCTCAGTGTACATGGCTCCCACGTGTCTCCCCCATTCACCCGTTATGGTGCCTCCTTCATTTTCTTGGGTTACAATGTAAATAGATTTTCTTGTCACCTTTTAAAATGCAAGTGCTCTTGGGAACCGTAATATGTTAAACTGTTACAGATCATAATTATCTTAATCTGAGCTAATTAATTGGGCCCTTCCCTCCTCCTTCCTTTCTTTCTTCCTCTCCTCCCTTCTAAGCAGAGTTTTATATATATGAGCACTTTAAAAAGCCAAATGGTTTATAAGGCTTATAACAACAACAAAAGTCCCCTCCTCCAGCCTTCCCCACTGCCAGTTCTGACTCCTTAAAAGCAATCCCAGGCACCTGCCGAGACCCACGCACCCGCCTGCTCCCTCAGCTGCAACCTTGTGCCCCATCAGCTCCTCACAGTCCACCTGCCAGCTCAGCTCCGGGGTCCCCTTGGTCCTCCGTAGTCACCATCGCCTTTGCTCTGTGCCTTTGAGATGCCCTTCTGTTCAGTCCCCTTTGGTCCTGAGTTGCACTTTAAGATGGTCACTTTTGTAGTCTTTTGGCGAATGGTTAGACATCAGGAAGCTGCTGGAGGGGTCCAGGCCCTGGATGACAGACAGAAGCCTGGACGAGGTGGCCATGGTGGCCATGGTCATGCTGTGGGAATCCAAGCCCTGGATGACAGCAGCCTGGACGAGGTGGACAAGGTGGCCATGGACAGAAGTAGGCACACATGAGACGTATTTTGCAGGGAGAACTGAATCCAGTATGATTCCTGGTTTCTGGCTTAATTGGGGGACTCGTGATGTCATAGGAAAAGCTACAGGATAGAGAGCTGGTTTGGAGGGGGAAGGAAATCAAGAGATTGCTCAAACATGTTAATTTTGCCATGTTTCAGACAACTCTACCTAAAGGTTCTCTGAAAATGCCAAGCAGTCATAACATAACCCTGAATCCTTCCTGGTCCCAGGTTCCTCTGTGAAGTGAAAACATTGAGTAAAATAATCTCCATGCCCCCACAGGCCCCCACAGCCTTCATCTGACACTTTATCTAGGGTGGCATCTCTACAGAAGTTGGCGGTGGGCTTGTTGGTTCCTATCTCAGAGGAGAAATGAAGGGTAAAGACATGCTCTGGAGACAGCGGCAGAGGGTGGTACTTAAATTCAAAACTTACAGGATCACCTGGGAGGAAACAGTGGAAAGAAAAGAGAAGATGTCTCCATGCTGCCTGAGCCCTAAGTGGTCCGGAGAAAAATGGCCCTGATCATTTCAGTTCTCTGAGCATCTGAAAGAAGGCAAACCAAGCAACAGAGAACCTGTTTAAATGTTTTCCCTGCAGCTGTGGAGTAGGGACAAACACTACAACTATTAGCTAAAACCATGAAATTACTCTACGAGAGAACTGTAACCAGTTCATCTAGAGCAGCGATTTCCAACCTTTTTCATCTCATGGCACACATAAACTAATCACTAAAATTCTGCGGCACACCAAAATATACTATTTTTTGCTGATCTGACAAAAAAATTAGTATAATTTTGATTCATTCACATTGGACAGCTATTGTTGTGTTGTCTGTTGTCATTTTCTTATTTGACCATCGAAGGGGAAAGAGGTCAGTGGCCCTGACTAAATAGTCATGTATTGCGTGTTTTAAAATTCCTGTGGCACACCAATGTGCCGGCTGTGGCACACCGGTTGAAAATCGCTGATCTAGAGACTCCAAACCGCGAAGAAAGAGTTTTTGAAAGAAAGGCATTTCTATTAAAACCACTGACAACTGGAGATACGATTTAAAATAGTCTGACAGTCGATTCCATGATGGAATGTGTTAGCGAAGCAGAAGGAAACAGTTAATGACAGAACACATAATCGTCTCTAAAGAAGGGAATTACCTAAGGTTACTTGTGTATCAATAATCCTTCAGGAGGCACCACACATCAGCTGATGGTGACTTTGCCCACATGCAGTGAAAAGTGGGAAGTGTGAATAAAAGCAGCAAACCCAAACAACAGTGAGTACAGGTCCAAATTAAGTAATTCATACAATAAGCAAGTTGCTCGTTTTTTAATGTAACATTGGGCAGCTTCCCCAGTATCTTTCTGTTTCTCATCAAGATAAGTAAGTTTTCTGCCCCATTGGGTACCAGGCTAATTTCCAGCTTCTTTGTATATTAGCAGTGCATTTAGAAACGACCCTAGGATTAAAAAGAAGACATGGTGCTTACTCATACACTTTCACCTTAAACAATTTAATTTCTGAAACCGCTAAACTAAAATGAACACAATCATTTTCATTTTCAAATTGCATGTTTTTAAAAAACACAACCCAGTAAGATCCACCTCAGGAAAATCCTCTTACTATGAGTCTCAACTAACCATTTGTAACTGAAAAAAATGCAACATTAAAATTGAAATTTTTTTCTACTCTAAGTACTGCTGCTACTCTTTGTTTAAAAATAACCTCAGCTGTAATATGTCCATTGGAATAATGCATAGTTTCCCTCTGCAGAAGGAGGGTCTCCAGGCTTGTCACCAACATATTAGAAGCCAGTATACATAAAAGTGTACTTTTAATGTATACATAAAAGTGTACTTTTAATGACTGAGGTAAGCTTTTAAAGAAATTAATATCAGCTTTTGTTGTGTAATATCTTTCTAGCATTATTTTAGTTTGTTGCAAACTAGAATGTCATAAGTTCTACATAAATTACTAATGTAATGGAAAATAATTTGGCTAGCTTTATTGGTTAGGAGAAAGAGATATTGCATGCTCATTGTCAAATGAAATAGAAACAATACAGAAAACTACAAAAGGGAATACAGATCACCTGCCATTGTGTCGCCAAGAGATAGCTATGATTAATATTTCCTGTGCCTATTTCCAATATTTCTTTCTGTAGGTGCCTGTGCGTTCCACACCACATGCATACTACATCCCGTACTGAGGTCATATTGTTAACACTGCCCCCTGATTTTTGCATTGATATAGCATGGACAGTTTCTTTTCTGTTGTAATGGTCTGTCATGGTTTTTAATGTCTATATAGTATTCCATCACATAGCCGTACCAACATGTACTTGACATTCATTCCCAGATTATTGCACATTAGGTGTATATTTTTCCAGTTAAAAATAACAGAGCAACGAATAACATATATATTATTGTTTACACCTCTGCTGACTTCCTTAGAATAAATTTCTAAGAGTAGAATGATTGTAATTTATAGACATTAAATTTTTTTATTATAAGACTTTATTTTTAGGCCAGTTTTAGGTTCACAGAAAACTTGAGAGGAAGGTATAGAGCTTTCCCATATACTAGTACTCCCTGCTCCCACACATGCACAACCGCCCCGATTATCAATATCCCTCAGCAGAGTGGTGTATTTGTTACAATTGATGAATCTACATTGACACATCATCACATGACCCAAAGTCTATTGTTGACATTAGGGTTCACTCTCAGTGGTGCACGTTAAATGGGTTTGCTGTTGCTGAATGTTCGTTATGCACCGACAACTTGTCAGACACAATCAGAGAAGGAGATACAAGCGGTTGTCAGCTCTGAAGTTGTCTGTCCTGGGTGGGGTGAAAGGCATATTAATAGTAAAAACTCTTTCAGTTGCAAGTGACCACCTGATGAGTATCCATTTTATTTCCCTAATAATCTAATGACATGACGTGCCACCATTACATGAAATTAAAAATTAAGGAAAAAGAATTAAAACCAGTTTCTTTCCAGACAAATGAACAGAAACGGCAGAAGGAAGGAAGGAAGGAAGGAAGGAAGGAAGGAAGGAAGGAAGGAAGGAAGGAAGGAAGGAAGGAAGAATTAGAGTAGAGTGGGGGAAGGAGGGCAGGTTAGGGAGAAGGGTTTATTCTGAATGAGAATCATTGGGCCCTGGTGGATGCTTGGAATCTAGCAGGTGAGGGAGAGAGCTGTATTAATAGAAAAAACTACCAACACATACTTATTGAGCACTTTTTCCTGGTAGTGTTCTGTAGGGAAGTTCCTTCCAGCTGATTGCAGATCCTGTTGCATTGGAAGCCGTGGCTGATTTGGTCCATCCGTCCCTGGTGCTCAGGGGCACATGACGCACACAGCCCTCCCTGCTTCCGGCACGTAGTCCTCGTCTCCACAGCAGAATTACTCATGATGCTCGGGAAAAGAGAAGAATTGTCCTTAATTGGTTTTGAAGGGAGTCAAGGGAAGAGACTGCTGAGATGCCAGGATGGAAGGTCCTGAGGAAGAAGCTGTGCTGAGAGCGCTCCTATCCATGGACGGCGAGGCCAGTTCCAGGAGTGCCCGGGAGACCAGGTCTGTTCCACGGGCACCATCAGGAGGCAGCGCTGCTTGCCAGAAGGAAGCGGAAGATCAGGGTGGCGGCAGCACACCGCCTAAGGAGCACAGTCCCCTTGTTCCAGAATACTGGGGTGGCCATCTAGTTTTGTACCTCTGTGTCTTGGTGATGTCACTTGTGCCAGGTGGGTAAGGTGATTGGCTTGGAGCAGTGCCATGGGCAACAGGAGAGAGGACATTGCCCTGGAGAAGGCACGCAGGGGCATCTGCACAGAGAACTTCTAGCACTTCATCCAGTTGGGCATCTTGATAGCTTGAGGTCCTTCAGCAGTAGCTGCGGAGCTCCCATTTCCAAAACTCGGTCATCTCTTACTCTGCTGACTTCACATCTGGACTGAAGGATTGTGCACTAGATGCCAAACACATGTTCTGAACACATTCTTCCCGAAGAATGTGATTTATTCTAGTATTTTAAACATCCAGTCCATCTCATCATCTGTTATTATATTTTTTGTCACATATATTTAAACACATTCCTTTAGTGGGTTTGAAATGCTTTTATTTTATTCCCTTACTAAATATTCATTTCAAGATGACAGCCAGATGGGCTTGAGGTAGGAAAAATAGTTTATCCTTTGAGCAAATTTATTACTGGTGCCTTTTCTTATATGCTGTCATAAAGGCCAGTCTCTTACCAAACATTAATTTTATGACTTTATTTGTACAAACTCCAATTCACTTTTCTATCTCCTCATGGACCGAATGGTTTTATTTTCCTTTGCAGAAAAGAAATGCTATATTATATTAGGCATGAATTTATAGCAGGCTGACAATTTAGCTTCCTGAAAGATC
Source organism: Myotis davidii (assembly GCF_000327345.1). Lineage (NCBI taxonomy): Eukaryota > Metazoa > Chordata > Mammalia > Chiroptera > Vespertilionidae > Myotis > Myotis davidii. The sequence goes on along the minus strand of NW_006290305.1, from coordinate 5,128,954 downwards.
TCTTCCAGGAAGCAATGTTAGTAAAAACTGAATTTGGCTTCACTGCAGGACAAGGCTACTAGTATTTTCAGTTGTGGAGTTTCCAGTGGAAGCCTTGCTTAGATTTGTATGTCTTTGTTTATTAGCTGTATTCAAACTAACTATGATACCAAGTGCCTCCTGATCCTCATTCAACCAGCTCTCAATATCTCATACCCAGGTTCCATCCTCATTCTGCTCCACCAGTTGATGGGTGAGTAGAAGTGACTCATCAGTGGCACCACAGTTCCAAGGAGACCTCAGGGTGAGGGGTGTACACCCCCCAGTGCTCAGCCGCTTTATATGTTATCACTCGCTCCAGAAGCAGCTCGAGCAGGGCCATGTGGATCTAAACTTGAATTTCATTTCTTTCTCCTAAACTAATCTTGCTGAACAGTTTCTGCAGCTTCAAACTTTTACATCATATGGGCTGCAATAATTTGGACTCAGAAGAATTAGTAATACTTATTAATTAAAATATGATGCTAAATTAATGACATTGACAGATAAAGCATACCATTGCATTTGAACCAGGCTTTTACATCTTGGGTTAAATTATTGGCATGGTATGAGAAGGGATCAAAGGGATTTCAGATTTGCAGTGCATATTTCTATACATTCTGGGGGAAATGTTTGGGGCTGAACAAAAATAACTTCTTCATTTTTTAAGCTTAAAACAATTTGTATAACACTCTCACATCCCTGATCTTATTTGATCCTCACAACTGCTAGTGAGATGGGCCAAAAGCCATTTTTCTCATTTTATAGATGAGAATAATGCCCTGATTAATCAAACGACTTGCCTGAGGCGTCAGACCTAGGAAGCTGCAGATGGGGTCATCAGGCCTCACTTTCCCATCCTGGAGACATTGGTCTCCCCACACTGGTCTTCATTCTCCCCACACTGGTCACTGTATCCCATCTAGAAAAATGGTGTTTTATTGTTTGTTTTTCTCAGTGGCTCAACCATCTCCCAAAAATCATGGATCTAGTCAATTGCACCAAAAGCCATTTTTTTTTGTACGTGAACACGTATAGAAACCCCTTTATATAGTTTTTTAATATATTTTTATTGATTTCAGAGAGGAAGGGAGAGGGAGAGAGAAACATCAATGATGAGAGAGAATCATGGATCAGCTGCCTCCTGCACACCCCCTACTAGGGATCGAGCCAGCAACCTGGGCATGTGCCCATGACCAGAATTGAACCTGGGACCCTTCGGTCCACAGGCTGACGCTCTATCACTGAGCCAAATCAGCTAGGGCTTATAGGAATCCTTTTAAAAAGAATAGGCTTCAACTTCAGCTTTTTGGAATCAATCAAATTTCATCAGATTCCCAACATTTCACTTCAGGGTAAGTCCTCCTCCCCAGTCACCCTCAGGTAGAAATTGCAGCAGCTGACCTGGATCTCATTAAGTCCTTTTATGCTCAGGAAGACATAGGGTCTGGCTCAGCCTGTATTCTTCAGGTGCAAGCCAGCTAAGAGAGAATTATTGCCTCTATTGTCCATAAAATGACATATACAATTAAAGACCCTTCTGAGAATTTTGAATTTTGAATTTTTTAATGAAAGCCTAAAAAGAGGAAGAGATGATGGGCCATCTGCTCATTGTCCTACACATGTTCATTCTTTTTATCACTTGCTTAAAGCCATTTTTCATTTAGAATTCTTGAGGTTTAAATGGCCATGTCAAGGTACACCTAAAACCATAACCCTGGCAATGCATTGTCATTTTCATCCTCACAGAGAATTCACACTCTGATTACCTCATTTACTCCAGAAAGACATTTAACTAAGTGCTAAGACCTGAATTTTTATCTGGTGTCTGCTCCTTCCTATCTTTCCCTGAGGCAAATCACTTACCCATCTCTGCAGGATGTCTTCCATTCCAGCCCACCAGCACGTTCCACCTGCTGTGCCCTAAGGGCTCAGCCAGCTTTTCCCCTCTGGCTTCTGATTAGTTTCAGCCAAGAAAGGAAGGTTGGCATAGGTCAGAGGCCAGGAGATGGAGGCAGAGCATGTATTCCGGTGGCTGAGTCCTTCTACTAAGCGCCTATCAGGCAGCACTCACACAAAGCTCCCTGCTCTGGGTTCTAACTGCCTCCTTTGGCAGCTGCAGACTGAAGCAGGGTTGCAGCTCCCAGATGCTGCTTTCCACCTACCCTTTATTGCCCTGGTCGGTTTGACTCAGTGGGTGGAGCCTCAGCCTGTGGACTGAAGGGTCCCTGGTTCAATTCCGGTCAAGAGCACGTATCTCTGTTACAGGCTCCTCCCCAGCCCGGCCCTGGTCAGGGTGAATGCAGGAGGCAACCAGTCGATGTGTTTCTCTCACATCAATATTGCTCTCTGTCTTTCTCTCTTCTCTTCCACTCTCTCTAAAAATCAGTGGAAAGAATATCCTTGGGTGAGGATTAAAAAAACAAAAACAAAAAACAGTCCCTTTATTGTATGCTCCTCAAATTTCCCATTTTGAATGTGCCATTTGATTCCTCTGGATTCATCTGATCCTTGATTTTCCTGTCTATACAATCAGATTCCTGTCTATACAATCAGATTCCTGTCTATACAATAGCTCCCCTGACTGCCTCAAGAGTTAGTAGAGGATCAATTTTTCTTCACTTTTCTACATTTTCCAAAGGCTGTTATGATGTGACAGACTTTTGTTTTTTCCTTGATATGCTTGTTAAGCAGTGATATGATAAGGTTGTCACGTGGCCACAGTGCTCTTCCTTCAATTAAAGCTAGATTTTACTAAGTAAGCAGAAGAAAGCATTTGTTCTAGACTCCTGGGTCACCAGACACAATGCTTGCTTCCATATTTCCCAGCCTTGGAATCGCACTTCAACTGCCCTCTCTCTACGGTGCCTGGCATGTAGTAACCACTCATAAATATCTGCCAAATGAATGGAGGAATGCACCGTTTGGCCTGCCAGCACTGAACTGAGAAACCTCCTGCCTGTTTACTTGTTCCTGACTCCTCCTCTGGTGGGAGGGGCACCTTCATCCACTTTGCTGCTCAGGGCCAAAACAGGCATCAGT
>NW_006290305.1:5121960-5125174 GCF_000327345.1 Myotis davidii | reverse complement strand
CATGCCCTCTCCCCTCCTAGTGTCTGTGTCCATTGGTTATGCTTATATGCATGCATATAAGTCCTTTGATTGATCTCTTACCCCCCCAATTACTCTCATTTCATTTTTTTTTTTAATGCTCGCCAGAGGACATGTTCATTGCTTTTTGGAGAGAAGGGAAGGGAGAGAGAGAAAGAGAAACATGAATATGAGTGAGAAACTTTGGGAGCCCTCGCTGGCTCAGAACACGGTAGAGTGCTGTGGAGGAGCTGGTTACGTGCAGAAGTGAAGGCAGGCAGAGCGCAGCCTGGTCTGAGTGCGAGTACCAAGGACGAGCCTTTTTATCTGAGTAACTCTGAGGAGAGGAGAAGGCCCTCTTACAGCATCCCCTGGTGTTGGGGCAGTGACCTTAACAACAGGTCTCCTAACAGGTCCAACACAACATTTTTCTTATGATAAAGAATAAGTAAAAAAATTATGCAAAGGAAGTGAAACAAGATGAAGAGACCAGGGAAATTTTAAAAGTCAGTTGCTTTTCAGAGGGATAAAACCATTTAGAAAGGCACCAAAATATGTGGCATAGATGCTCATGAACAGTACTGAGGGCAGGGGGTGATCTACTGCATTATGTAATTTCCTTAGACTCAGGGAAAACTATATAGGCCGGCCAGAGTTGGGGGTGGGAGAGGAAGTGGCAGAGAGGGTGCGAAGGCAGGGAGGGTACCCGGCGACTGTGGAGTGGTTTGTGTTCTTGTGACCACAGAAGTGAGGTAAGCCAAGAGCAGACACAACTGGAGTTGGACCAATGAAGCACAGTGAGTCAGAGTCTAAACTGAGTCTGTTCCACCCCTAGTCTCTGGTTGCATATGAGACCCTCTCATGACGTTAATGAACCATAATGAGGTGAGCCACAGAAATCGGAGTAAACAATAATTACAGGCAGGGCTCTGAGGGTCCAGTCGCTCCACCAGGAGGAACATCTGGGGAGGAGTTCGGTGGTAATTTGTCTCTTAGGAGAAGGAGGAAGTTGAAGGCTTTGACAAAATGAAATTGTGCTTGAGAGAGCTACTGGGTTCTGCTGGTCTGCTCTTTGCAGGCTGGTGAGCTACAGGGTTGCCAATGGACATGGCCCAACCTGGCCTCACCATCTCGGGGAGAACCTAATCTGGAATAAGGCCAAAGTGCACGCTCCTGGGGCCCTGGTGTTGTTGTCCTGGGTTCAGAGCAATGTGGGCACCCCCCTCACCCCCCAAGAGGGCTGGGCCTAGCAGAAGGGAGATTTGGCCCTGAGACATTACCCTAAACCAGTGGTCGGCAAACTGCGGCTCAGGAGCCACATGCGGCTCTTTGGCCCCTTGAGTGTGGCTCTTCCACAAAATACCACGTGCGGGCCCGCACATACAGTGCGATTGAAACTTTGTGGCCCATGTGCAGACATCAGTATTTTGTGGAAGAGCCACACTCAAGGGGCCAAAGAGCCACATGTGGCTCGCGAGCCACATTTTGCCGACCACTGCCCTAAACAGTTGCAGCAGCTGCACATTATTTCACTGTTTTAAAAAGATTTTTTAACTAATTTTTAAAGAGAGAAAAAGGGAAAGGGAGAGAGAGAGAAACATCAATGTGACAGCAAAACATGCCTCCTGCATGCCCCTTATGGAGATCAAGCCTGAAACCTAGGCATGTGCCCTGAATGGGAATCAAACAGGCAACCTTTCGGTGCATGGGATGATGCCCAACGAACCGAGCTACACCAGCAGGGCTATTTCGCTTTTGAAATCACATCTTTTTTCTTTCCAGTGATATGTATAGCCCAATGCACACGTCTTCTATTTGTAGCTCTCATTTGGCATTCCAGAAATTCTCTGAGCAGTGTGTTTTCCTACTGTGATGTTTTCAATCAGGCATTCCAATTACTTTAAGAGGAGGTAAAACTGCTTGTCTCAAGCAGCAAAATCTTCTCATTGTTTTTCCTAAATTAGAAAACTATTTATACCTCATTTATAGTGTAGTGGGAGATTCTACAAAGCAAAGCGATTTTCTGCTAAAATTTTTCCATTTTCTTTGAAATTTCTGACATGTTGGGATAAGCACAATTTAAATTTATTCAGAGATCACATTTTAACATTAAGCAAGTTGAAAACATATAAACAGATCTCTTAAATATTCCTCTCTCCTGTCAACATTTTCAACCTGGAATATCAACCATTTACGCTTGATTTTGTGTAACTGAAAGAGTCAAAGCACACTTAGCAATCATTGTGACCTGCATTTTGTTGTTGTTGTTGTTGTTAATCTTCACCTGAGGATATTTTTTCATTGGTTTTTAGAGAGAGGGGGAGGGAGAGGGAAAGACAGAGAGAAAGAGAAACATCGATGTGAGAGAGACACATCAATTGTTGCCTCCCGCATGCGCCCCAACCAGGGCCAGGCCCCAACCAGAGACGGGGATCGAGCCTGCAACCAAGATATATCCCTTGAACCCTCGATGAGAGAGAGAAACATCAATGTGACAGCAAAACATGCCTCCTGCATGCCCCTTATGGAGATCAAGCCTGAAACCTAGGCATGTGCCCTGAATGGGAATCAAACATGGGACACTTCTGTCTGCAGGCTGATGCTCTATCCACTGAGCAAACCAGCTAGGGCTCTTTTTTTTAAAAAAAAAATTATTATTAATTGAAAAAAAATCCATATTTTTCTGGTGACACAATACCGAGAAAGATAAAGGTATAGTGGGGAGAAAGAAGAACAATTGGAAAGGGGAATTGAATGAAGTTTTCAATACCTGCAACCATGTGGATTTGAGTTTGCTCTGTATTGGATTTAAATGAGGAGGCTTATGATGAGGATGAGATATGTAACCGGTTACAGAGTCCTTGCCCCCAGTGAGCAGTGTGGCAATGGTTGGAGTCTGTGATTAGTAGAGCAATCAAGATGATAGGATTAGACCTTCCACTTTAAAAAAGAAGGGCCTGGTTTCATTTACCACAAGCTCAGCTTGCAGAAATGATCGTTTTGCTGTGGTTTTTAGAGAAGACCACCTTGGGAGGAAGGCATGTAAATCACATTTCACTGCTAATTAGACAAATCAGTGCAAGTTGCAGGGGCAAACCGGTTCTCCTGTTATTGTGTCAGAAAGAGGGCTCTCTAACAGAGGGATTTGACAGACTAGGCCCGTGGTCGGCAAACTGTTGCTCGCGAGCCACATGCGGCTCTTTGGCCCCTCGAGTGT
>NW_006290305.1:5109306-5113036 GCF_000327345.1 Myotis davidii | reverse complement strand
GTACCTGGGGGAGCCACATTTTGCCGACCACTGCCCTAAACAGTTGCAGCAGCTGCACATTATTTCACTGTTTTAAAAAGATTTTTTAACTAATTTTTAAAGAGAGAAAAAGGGAAAGGGAGAGAGAGAGAAACATCAATGTGACAGCAAAACATGCCTCCTGCATGCCCCTTATGGAGATCAAGCCCGAAACCTAGGCATGTGCCCTGAATGGGAATCAAACAGGCAACCTTTCGGTGCATGGGATGATGCCCAACGAACCGAGCTACACCAGCAGGGCTATTTCACTTTTGAAATCACATCTTTTTTCTTTCCAGTGATATGTATAGCCCAATGCACACGTCTTCTATTTGTAGCTCTCATTTGACATTCCAGAAATTCTCTGAGCAGTGTGTTTTCCTACTGTGATGTTTTCAATCAGGCATTCCAATTACTTTAAGAGGAGGTAAAACTGCTTGTCTCAAGCAGCAAAATCTTCTCATTGTTTTTCCTAAATTAGAAAACTATTTATACCTCATTTATAGTGTAGTGGGAGATTCTACAAAGCAAAGCGATTTTCTGCTAAAATTTTTCCATTTTCTTTGAAATTTCTGACATGTTGGGATAAGCACAATTTAAATTTATTCAGAGATCACATTTTAACATTAAGCAAGTTGAAAACATATAAACAGATCTCTTAAATATTCCTCTCTCCTGTCAACATTTTCAACCTGGAATATCAACCATTTACGCTTGATTTTGTGTAACTGAAAGAGTCAAAGCACACTTAGCAATCATTGTGACCTGCATTTTGTTGTTGTTGTTGTTGTTAATCTTCACCTGAGGATATTTTTTCATTGGTTTTTAGAGAGAGGGGGAGGGAGAGGGAAAGACAGAGAGAAAGAGAAACATCGATGTGAGAGAGACACATCAATTGTTGCCTCCCGCATGCGCCCCAACCAGGGCCAGGCCCCAACCAGAGACGGGGATCGAGCCTGCAACCAAGATATATCCCTTGAACCCTTGATCCCTTGACCAGAATTGAACGCGGGACTCTTCAGTCTGAGGGCTGGAGCTCTATCCACTGATCCAAACCAACTAGGGTGTGATCTGCATTTTTTTTTTATGCATAGCAAAACCAGCATAGAGTGGTGAGGATTTCCTACACATCCACATTCGGTATCTGTTAGATGTTAAGAGCATTAATGGACAGCCTCATAATAGATAGGTAGAGGATGGTTTTGAAAGCATTCAAAAAATTATATTCCATCACACACATACACACACACACACACACACATACACACACACACACACAGTGGAAGATTATTCAGCCATAAAAGGAAATCCTATCATTTGTGACTTGAATGAAACTGGATTGCTAAGTGAAACAAGCCAGACAGAGAAAGACAAATACTGCATGCTATCACTTATCTGTGGAATCTTTTTTAAAAATCACACTCTAGAAACAGAATAAAATAGATTGTAGGGACCGGGGTGAGGGGTAAGGAGGGAGAAATAGGGAGACATTGGTAAAAGGTACAAACTTCCAATTATAAATGAATAAGGTCTGAGGATCTAATGTAAAACATGGTAACTACAGTTGACAATACTGTATTTTATAATTGATATTTACTGAGAGTAGAACTTAAGTATTCTTGCCAAAACAATAGGTAAATATGTGAGGTAATAAATGTGTTAATTCAATGTTGGGAATCCTTTCATAATGTACATATATATCAAATCACTGCAGTGCACACTTTAAATATCCTACAGTTTTGTCACCAAGTCAGATACATCTGGGCCCCCATGAGCACCACTTACCCAATCCTCACTGCAACTCAGCACCTCACAGCATGACTGGCACAGAACAGCTGATCAAAAAGTAGTTGTTAAATTGCTTAATAATGCTGTGAAGTAAGTGGTGCTTTTATTACCACTAATTTATGGACAAGAACTCTGGGATTCAAAGAGATTAAGCTACACGTCAAAGTCACCCAGTAGTGGAGCCACTGGTCTGGCGCCCAGATCTAGCTCTGCCTTTCTAAGGTCCCCAAAGTCTCCCATTTCCCGTTTACGGTAACAGGGATTCTGTAAGGTTGTAAATCAGATCAAGTTATTCCCCTGCCTTAATCTGCCAAGGCTTCCATTCCCACAGGCCGTAAATCAAATGGAGGCCCTGCAGGTGATACGCAGGTTTCTGGTTTCCTCCCAGCTCCGGACCCTGACCACCCTGATCACTGCCTGACTCCACCCTTCAGCTCCACCCAGCAGTGGCCTCTGCACTCCCTGCTCTCTGCCTGCAGCGCTCTCCCAGAGGCCACGTGGCTCAGGCCTCCACCTAGTTCAGGATTCTCTTCACACCTCACCTCCTCAGGGAGGCCTTCCCTGCCCAGTTTATCTAAAGAGGCATCACAAACACGCTCTATCCCCTCATTCTGCTTTATGCATCCAAAACTATGCTAGATACTCACTTGTTTAATGGTATTTCCCCCTCATAATAGAAGTGCCATAAGTTCTGATACTTTTCATATTTTGGTCACTGCATCCCCAGAGCCTAATATTCAGTAAATATTTGCTGAATGGAGGAATGAATGAATGAATGAATGACAAGCATACTCATCCCACTATTAATGACTTCAGAATGACAAAGTATGCCCTGTGATTTGGAAAGGGAAAAGCAGACTGATTTCTTCTTAGTTCTTATCAAGACCATCTGGACTTACTCTTAAATCATCATATGATTTAAAAGAATTTCTAGCCCTGGCCAGTGTAGCTCAGTTAGTTGGGTGTCATATTGTGCACCAAAAGGTTGCCAATTCGGTTCCTGATCAGGGCACATGCCTGGCTCACTGGCTTGATCAATCTCCAGTATGGGCAGTGCAGGAGGCAGCCGATTGATATTTCACTCTCACATTGATCTTTCTTTCTCTTTCTCTCTCCCTCTCCCTTCCCCGCTCTTGCTCTTAAAAAAAAATCTTAAAGAAAACAACAAAGAATTTTTATAACAGGCCACTCAAATTTGCTCACCAGAAAACTATAACTTTTAAAAAAATTTAATAGACACTAAATGTTTACTTCTTTTTTACTATAAATGTGCTGTCATTCTATTTTTTTGCCTTTAAAATCTTTATTGTTGAAAATATTATATATGTTCTCCCCCCCCCGCCCCCCCCCCTGCATTGACCTCTTCTAGGCCACTGCGGGCCTTTCTAGAATCACTAGATTCCATTAACTCTCCCTTAGAGGCTCAGTGGCAAGTTCTAGACCAGTGATGGCGAACCTTTTGAGCTCGGCGTGTCAGCATTTTGAAAAACCCTAACTTAACTCTGGTGCCGTGTCACATATAGAAATTTTTTGATATTTGCAACCATAGTAAAACAAAGACTTATATTTTTGATATTTATTTTATATATTTAAATGCCATTTAACAAAGAAAAATCAACCCAAAAAATGAGTTCGCGTGTCACCTCTGACAGGCGTGTCATAGGTTCGTCATCACTGTTCTAGACCTTCTCTTGGGGTAAAGGATCCCTGTCAGCCTTTAGGGCAAAGCAGTTAGAAAAGACAAGATATGCATGAAGTAGAGGAAATAAGAGAGTGCCCTGCTCTTCTGGACCCCTGGGACGGCAGTGGGGAAAGCAAAAGAGGGATACAGAAAAGGAGGAGAAGGCGGGCATTTGGGTTCTCCCGCCTTATTCTCCTCACCACATCTTCTTGGAAACCAAGCCTCGGGGAGGGGACAGTTTTA
>NW_006290305.1:5090194-5109264 GCF_000327345.1 Myotis davidii | reverse complement strand
CATAGGTAACTCAAGTACACGGAGGTATCTGCCCACTTCCTCTCTACAAACACTTGTCCATGTTCTATGTACAAATCTGGAAGGAAATACCAACCCCGCACTGGCTCTCCCCTCTCCCCCGCCCCTCTGGCTTCTCCTTCACCATCTCCTCTGCTAATCACCAGAGAGAAAAGTCAAGTTCCTCCTCAGAGTTCTCCTTTGACAAGGAAGGTACCCAGAAAAACCCGTGTGACTGAACCCACAAGGTAACCAAGAGTACGCTTGTTCAGGCTGTGCACTGCAGAAGGACACCAAATCCAAGGGGAGCGCTGTTCACGCGAGAGACATCTTGACTACGATGGGTTTTGGGGGTAGTATTACATTTTGGACACTTCAGATGGGCAACTTATTATTATTACAGTTTTGGGGGTAGTATTACATTTTGGACACTTCATAGATGGGCAACTTATGTTATTATTATTACGGTTTTCCAGGAGATGGCAGTAATGTGTCTTGTTTTAACAAAGTATATGTTGATAATTTTTGATGAGTAGAAGAAAAGTGGCTTATCCCACAAGTATAGAATATGTATGATTCTTCACTAACTAATGAAGAATTAGTCAATAACTAAACACCTGTTGATCTAACCCATCTAAATAAATCTGTGCTTTAAACAAGAAGCTGTCTTTCAATCTAGTGTACTAATCTGTGACTATCTTCAAAATTTTATAAATCCCCTATTGGGATTAGAGCACAGACTGAATATTTTAAAAATATTTTTATTCATTTTTAGAGAGAGGGGAAGAAAAAGGGAGAAAGAGAATTAATTAATATACATATATAAACATTCTCTTCTTTCAGAAATCTCACTAAGACAATAATAAAGGATTGGATATTGTTTTGCTTTATTTTATTTCCATTTCGCTGAAAACATCTTTTTAGCCTTTTGGAGAGAAACAGAAATGCATTTGCCAGGAAGGGTGATTCCACCCTCCTTCTGCTGGAACCAGCACTTGGCCTCCCCTTTGCTGATTTTTTGGCCCCCGTGCAGCCTGCCCTGCATTTCTTGTCTGTGAGGCTGAGCCTGGCCTACCCAGCACCACACAGAAGGCCAGGTTCTGGATACCAATGCTTGGCTCATATTTGATGCCCAAATGTGTATTCCTGGACCCCCAAACCTAAATTTCCAGTGTCTGAGAAGTTATTTTTTAGTAACTCGTACTCTCATACCTTTAGACTTTGCTCCAGGATTTTTTCGCCTCAGCCCCACAAACTATTCAGTGGATGGAAATCTTTTCATTTATCCAGATGCCAAAGGATCTGTCCATGTATCTGGCTTTGGAGAACGCGGGGGTGAGGCCTGTGAGCTGCTTCAGGACCTTGGCTCCTGGTCAGCCTGTCTCCACTCTCACCCACACAGTTGCTGAGGCAGAGCTTTCTGAAGTGAAGCTCCTGATGGGACTCTCCTTCTCACCTTGATCCCTGGCCATGATGAGAAGCAGGAAGACAGGGTGGTGTGTGTGTGTGTGTGTGTGTGTGTGTGTGTGTGTGTGTGTGTGTGTTTAAAGGAATAACCCCTAAGGATGAAAAGAGAGACAACAACAAACTAGAAGCAGATGGAAGAGTGATAAATGACTCCGTAAACCCCAGGAAATTGAATCTTAAGCCAGCAACAGAGAAAGCTGAGAAGCAACCTGACATACAGTCATCCCTCCATATTCGTGGGGGATTACTTCCAGGGCAACCCTCCCCCACACACACACAAATAAAAATCCACATGCTCAAGTCCCCTATATAAAATGGAGTGTATTACCATATAACCTATGCACATCCTCCCATATACTCTATTTGCACACCCCACACTGGGAATCGAGCCCACAACCAGGGCATGTGGCTTGACCAGGAATCAAACTCAACCACTGAGCCACGCCAGCCGGCCCTCCCATATACTTTAAATCATTTCTAGATTACTTATAATACCTCATTTAATGTAAATGCTATGCAAATAGTTGTTGTATTGTTCAGAGAATAATGACAAGAAAACAAATCTGTTCCATACACACTGGGAATCGAGCCCACAACCAGGGCATGTGGCTTGACCAGGAATCAAACTCAACCACTGAGCCACGCCAGCCGGCCCTCCCATATACTTTAAATCATTTCTAGATTACTTATAATACCTCATTTAATGTAAATGCTATGCAAATAGTTGTTGTATTGTTCAGAGAATAATGACAAGAAAACAAATCTGTTCCATACAGATGCACAGACACAACCACCTTAGGCCAGTCTTCATAGTACATGTCAGCAACATTGTTTGAAATACTTTTACCCATGATTGGTTAAATCCACTGATGCAGACCCCATGGATATGGAGAGCCGACTGTAGACTGAGGAATCTCCAAAGGACTTAGGAATTGCAGCGTATGTGAAGGATAAATGAGAACTGGTTGTATGTTTAATTAAAAAATTGCCAACCCCCTTCCTAATTCTGTGCAATAGATACTCCCCCTCACCCACACCAACAGGAGACACATTTATTCTCTAGCAGGTAAAACCGAGAGTATCTGGAACAGAATAAAGTGCCCAGAAACAGAGACGTGTGTATTTGAATTTATGAAGGAGAAGGCATTGCAGTTTCAATCTGACACGGTGTGTCATGGTATTTTATTGTGGTTTTAATTTGCTTTTCACTGATTATCCGGGAGGTTGAGCACTTTTCATAAGATCATGGCATTTGGAATACCTCTTCTGTAAAATGTTTGTTCAAGCCTTTTGCCCATTTTCTATTGGGTATTCCTTTCCTTATTGATATCCTGGATGGAGAAATTCTTCATTTTAAATGTCAAAGTATCGATTTTTTTCTATATGCACAGAGCTTTTGTGTTTTGTATAAGAAATCTTTCCTTTCTGTGATAGTGAAGATTTTCTCCCAAACAAACTTGTAAAAGCCATTTGTAATTTGTCTTTTCATTTAAGTTTAAAATCCACCTGGAATTTATTTTGATGGATAGTCTGAGGTGGAGATCTAATTTCATTGTATGGCCATATAAATGCCCAATTGTCTTAGGTCTGCTTTTTTACTAGTAAAACACAGTCCTTCTCTTACTGTCCTATGGTGAACGTCTGTCACAAATCAAATGTCCGAGTGTAGGCTCCTGGGGTTGTTGTCCTGTCCCGTTCAGTTGACTATCCCTGTACCAGTTTTATTTTTTATAATAATTTGGAATTCGTGCAGGTCTTGACTAGTAATGTTAATGAACTCCAGTTTCCCTGCATAGTTTGGATTCATTAAGTTTCTCTAACAGCCCCCGCCCCCCCCCCAACTCTCCCCTTGGCCCTTTCAAGCCCAGGATCCTACTCCTGGTCCAGCTACATGAATTGCAAACCTTGTAAACTAATGTGGTCAGATACCTGTACCTCTGACGGCTTCTCCACACAGGGAGCCATGAAGACTAGTACCTGCCGATCTGCCCACCGGGGAGATGCCTTTCACCACAGCCCAGAGGCCACTCCTAAGCAGGGCTATCGTGTAGCACCAATCCATTCATGAATAGCACCAAACAATCATGATAAACCACCCTATATAATAAAGAGGTGATATGCAAATTGGCCATCACTCCAACACACAAGATGGCTGCCCCCATGTGGTCAAAGATGGCCAGCAGGGGAGGGCAGTGCGGGGGGATCATGCTGGCAGGCAGAAGCGGTTAGGAGTCAGCAGTCCTGGATTGTGAGAGGGGTCCCAGATTGGAGAAGGTCCAGGCTGAGCTGAAGGACACCCTCCCCCCACCACACACGAATTCCGTGCACCAGGCCTCTAGCAGTAAATAAAACCTGAATTTTTTCCTCTTCCTCCAGGTAGTGATAGGAACCCTTCCTCCCATCCCAACCCCACTAAGCCACACATTTGAGTTGGGGCAGAGGCATTGTTGTCACAGAGATTGTTACCATGAGATTTGGGGCCACCTTATTAAATATATGGGTCTTCTAAGCCTGCATGGGCTGATCCTGAATGTAGCATTACCTTCTTTGCTTATAATGTGGTGGGTGTGATAATGCCAGCTCATGATGGTCAGCTCTGGTCACATGGGCACTGGTGCCTCTGGTTCAGAAGTCTGTCTCTAACAGGGCCTGGCAGCACACCAGGAGTATTTCAAATGGCAAGTATCTTGCCACCAACTGAATGCAGAAGCACATATGAGACTCCACTATGTAAGTGTAAACGACATCGCTCTTATCACTAACTTTTGTTTTGTTTCGGAAAATTATTTTTATAAATGTATATTATATATGCTAGTATGCAGTGGATTTATTAAGTATTAATATGCAGTGGATTTAATTAAATATTTTAAAGTAGACATTTAATTTAAAATATATAAATTTCTAATAGGTAACTATTAATAGATATAAACAAAATCAAAGAGCTCAGAAATTTTTCTTTTTATTTTTTTAGAGAGAGAGAGGAAGGGAGAAGGAGAGAGAAAGAGAAACATTAATCTACTGCCTCCTGCACACCCCCTACCGGGGATTGAGCCCGAAACGCGGCATGTACCCTGACCATGAATTAAATCAACTTTTTGGTGCACAGGACGATATCCAACCAACTGAGCCACACTAGCCAGGGCTGGAGCTCAGAAATATTTTAAAAGTACATTAAAGTCCTGAGAATAAAGTATTTGAACACTGCTATTCTAAATAACTGCTATTATTGTTGAATTTCAGTAGCATTTGTATTAAATTAGCACCTCTTTAATAAATAAATATTTTTTTAAAGCTAAAAAAGCAAATGGCAAGTATTTCTTTGCTGCAGAATGCCATTACTTCAGAACTTCAAGGACTTCCCACACAGCCTCCTCACACGCCATGGGTACCTCTAGTGCAGGGGTGGGCAAACTTTTTGTCTTGAGAGCCACAATGGGTTCTTAAACTGGACCGGAGGACCGGAACAAAAGCATGGATGGAGTGTTTGTGTGAACTAATATAAATTCAAAGTAATATTCATTTCAAACGGGCCAGATTCGGCCCATGGACCGTAGTTTGCCCACGGCTGCTCTAGTGGCATCAGCTTTGTTGGGTAAAGTGGCCTGATGGCAGGGTAGCCCGGACCTCCTCAGAGCCCTCTCACGCTCTGATACCCACTTAAAACCGGTAGCCTTCTGAGTCACCCAATGAGTGGGTCAGAGCAGTATTCCCAAGTGAGTGTGCTATGTCTCCAGAATCCGTCTCACCAAGTGCCTTGTCTTTATGTTTTGTTTCTTTAAAGATTGGTTTAGGATGCAAGGTGCAACCACTTCCCCGTTTCCTTAGAAGGGGTTTCCCTTTTTTCCCCAAACCACTAGATCCCCAAATCTTTACCAAAATGGCAGATTTTTGCATCTTTATGCCATTTATCTCTCACCCATGGCCACACTTGCATTTTACTAGGGCACCTAGAATTCTGGCCACTTTACTAGTATATTCACCAGGTCTAATTTGCATAATATTATCAATAGTGTGGGCCAGCATGGTGGTTTGGGGAATGTCAAGATAATCAATGCTCCTTTAGATTATATTATAGCAAAGAACAGGAGTGCTCAAGAAAGTACTGGTATACCTCTAAAAAAGTAAGTTGCATTTTATTCTTCTTATTGATGGCCATTGAGAGAAATTGATTTTCCAGGTCAATAGCTGCATGCCGAGTGCCAAAAGAGGAGCTAATCTGCTCCTTTAAAGGCATCTATGTATTTACTTATTTATCTATCAATTGGCTACCATTTGTGTAATTTTCAGTCACCCACTGGCCTCTGCCCTGATATATCTGGCTTGTGTAGGAACCAAACAGAGAATTGAACAAAATACGATGGGGCCCAACCCTGTACATCTTTTGTCCTTGACGATAGTTGCTAGTGGCTGCAATATCTCCCAAGATGTGGTGTTGCCTCTGGCTTTCTATGTTGGCCAAGCAATGAAAGGGGAGGCTCCTGTTGCCCATTGGTGAAGGGTACCCTACCAGAGTTAACTCCCGAATGTCCTGGCTACACATGCATAGGTACTAAGCAGGTGCCCATGGCGGGGCCCGAGCCCACATTCAAGAAACCTGCGGCAGGAAGTGAGAGGCTGTTGACATGGCCTGTCAAGATGCAAGATGCTGTCGGGTTGCTCCTTCCAGCTGTTCAGAGCCTGCACTGCGCAGGCGGCTACAGCTGCAGTTGGAACATGATGTGGGGCAGGAAGACTTGAAGTGGCTCAGATGGATTTAATACATTGGATTCTTCGCATGCGAGGAGGCAGATACAGAGAGAGACACCTGTTCTCTACTGGACTGACAGTTCTTTAGAGGCAGGAACCCTTCTCTAGGCCCCCTTTATCAGCTGGCACAGGAGTGGCAGGTAGACAGGCTTCTCCATAACGTCTGTTGGTTGCATAAGCTTATAAATTAATTAAATGATAAAACAACATTGAATGAAAAGATCCAGGTCACATTCAAAGGTGTGGCACTCTGCCGGTGTTCTCAGCAGCTACAGTGTAGGCCTTTGCACCTAAGTGTCAGGGGTTTGATTCCCAGTCAAGGGCATGTACCTGGGTTGCAGGTTCAACCTCTGGCCCCTGTGGGGGCATGTTCAAGAGACAACCAATTAATGTGTCTCTCTCACATCAATGTTTCTCTCTCCCTCTCTCTTTCTCTCCTCTGTCTCTCTCCCCCTTCCTCCCTCCCACCTTTCCACTCTCTCTGAAAAGCAATGGGAAAAAAAATATCCTCAGATGAGGATTAACAACAACAACAACAAATGTGTGGCAGGGTTGGATTCTGTCACACCTAACAACCCTGAAAGGAAAACTACTGAAGTCCGTACTTCTAACTCAGGCTTGCTGAGTCCACCTGGGCACAGGTTAGAGGAGGTGACAGGCGACGGTGATGTCTGTCCTGACACAGATGGAAGAATACAGCACCAGCCCCCAGGCTGCCAGGATAAAGAGGTTTTGGGCCCACATTACTGATAGAGAAACCCATTTTCTCTCATCAAACTTCCTAAATGTGTTGTCAGAACAGAAATTGAAGAAGTCACCAGGAGATAAAGATGAGGATTAGCCCGCTTCCTCAAAATGGCTGGTGGCTCCCTGTGGTGAGGGACCCCGTCTGGAGTGGCCAGTGGGTTGCAGGGGACTTTCTGTGTTTCCTGCCCAGACACAGGAGGAAGGAGAATCAGAAGAAAAGGCAGATCTGGTTTGTGATGCTTTTTTCCAACAGGGAAAAAAATAGAGGCTCAGTCACCAGGCAAAAACTAAGATAGACGTCTTGAGCTGGGCTGAAGTTGGAGTGAACGGTTGTAGAGAACAAAACACAGAGAGAGGAGAGAAATGGGAGGAGGGAGGAGAAGGTAAAGAAGATTTTTTTTTAATTGGCCCTGTGTGTGTGTGTGCGCGTGTGCGCGTGTGTGTGGTGTATGTGTGGGGGGTGTGTGTGTGTGTGTGTGGTGTGTGCATGTGTGTGGTGTGTGCATGCATGCATGTGTGGTGTGTGTGTGGGATGTGTGTGTGTCTGTGTGGTGTGTGTGTGTATGTGTGTGTGTGGTGTGTGCATGTGTGTGGTGTGTGCATGCACGTATGTGTGGTATGTGTGTGTGGGGTATGTGTGTGTGTGTTTGTGTGGTGTGCATGTGCGTGTGCGTGTGTGTGTGTGCGCGCGCGCAGAAGCCTTAGTTCCCTCATTAGCAAACCTTTATTCCAGAGAAAATGGCTAGTCCCAGTGGGGAACAGCGCCTTAGACTTGGAATGGAATTGAGGCAGCAGTACCAGCAGCGTGTGCTGTCTGGGGAAGCAGTGGTTCGGACCCCTGCCCTTCCTGCAAGCACCCTGCTTGGGCAGCACGTGTGAGACACTCCCTGAAGGACAACATCGCCTGGAGAGCAGTTACTTCACTCCATGAACATGAGCAAATGTGCTCGATATTGAAATGCAGCATCGCTGAGTTTAACCTTCAAGTTTGAATGTCTCCTTTCGAAGAAGAACAGAAAAACCTGATTTTTTTTAGCAGCATAACCATCAATGGGTAAATCCAGAATATTTGAAACAACAATAAAACGGTAATCTCAATTGAGGTACAAATCTTCCAAAGTTGTACAATCCTTTATTCAAGTGAGCAAGTACATAGAGCGATACATTATTCATAGCTCCATCTTTGTTCTTTGAGTCCTTTTATGTCTCCTAATTCTGAAAGACTGAGTGTAGAAATAAGCAATTTGGAAGCACTCTTTTTTAAACTCCAAGTGCTATATAAATTAAAGGTATCATCACCTCCAGTTTTAACGCCAAAGCAGAGTGTGATGTAAAACCCTAAGATGTGTCTAGAGCTTAAGAAGAGATGTACTGAGAACAAAGTGTGGTTCCATTTTTAAATTTTCTAACAAAAAACAGCACTGAGGGATGAATCAAGACTTATTTAAATATTATTTTTTACTTAAAGTTTGTATTGTTGACACTATTGCACATGTCCCCCATTCTCCCTTCCTTTGCCCTCCTCCATCCAGCCCCCTCCCTGGGCCATCCCCACACTATTACCTGTGTCCATGGGCTATTCATATATGTTCTTTAGCTGATCCCTTTATCTTCTTTTATCCAGCCTTCTACACCCTTCTCCCCTCTGACATGTGTCAGTCTGTTCCATGTATCCATGCCCCTGGTTTTATTTTTTTCACTAGAGGCTTGTTGCAGGAAGATTCCTGCAAGAATAGGGCTTCCTGCGGCAGGAGAAAAGCAGAGCTTCGCTCCCTTCTCTGCTGCCTCGCTTCGTCGCGTCCCCGCTGCCTTGGCTCTGCTCCCATGTCTGCTGCCCCGGGATACACCATCGGTGGTGGAGCAGCGAGGCTGGATCCACCGCCGGAGTGGGTGGATCGTGCCTTCACTACACTCATGAGGCCTTTCTCCTGTGTGAACTCTCTTGTGTTTCGAAAGTGAGGGGAATCAGTGCTGCCATCTTTGTGACAGAGTGATGGTTAATTTGCATATTACTCTTTTATTAGATAGGATTAGTTTATTTTGTTCATTAGATTCCACACATAAGTGAGATCATATGCTATTTGTTTTTCTCAGACTGGTTTACTTCACTTAGCATAACCATATAAACTCCATCCCCGCTGTTGCAAAGGGTAAGACTTCCTTCTTTTTTACAGCTGGGTAGTATTCCACTGTGTAAATGCACCACAGCTTTTTCATCCACTCATCTACCAATGGGCACTTTGGCTGTTTCCAGACCTTGGCTATTGTAAATAACACTGCTGTGAACATAAGGGTGCACATATTCTTTCTGGGATTCTTAGGATATATTCCCAAAAGTAGGTTCACTGGGTCAAAAGGCAGTTCCATTCTTAATTTTTTGAGGAAACTCCATACTGCACCAGTCTCCATTCCCACCAGCAGTGTACTACGGTTCCCTTTTCTCCACAACCTCTCCAGCACTGATTGTTTATTGATTTATTGATGGTAGCCATTCTGACAGGTGTGAGGTGAAATCTCATTGTAGTTTGAATTTGCATCTCTCTGATTAGTAACCGTGAGCATTTTTTTCATATGTCTATTGGCCATCTGTACGTCCTCTTTGGAGAAGTGTCTGTTCAGGTTCTTTGGCCTTTTTTTTAAATTGGATTGCTTATCTTCCTGGTGTTGAGTTGTATTAGTTCTTTATATATTTTGGAGATTAACCACTTGTCAGATGAATCTTTAGCGAATACGTTCTCCAATTTGATAGGTTTCCTTTTCATTTTGTTGATGGTTTCTTTTGCTGTGCAGAAGCTTTTTAGTTTGATGTAGTCCCATTTGTTTCTTTTTCCTTTGTTTCCCTTGCCCAAGGAGATGTACCAGCAAACATATTGCTATGAGAAATGTCTGAGATTACACTGCCTATGTTCTCTTGTAGGATTTTTATGGTTTTGTCACTCACATTTAAGTCCTTTATCCATTTTGAGTTTATTATTGTGTATGATATAAGTTGGTGGTCTAGTTTCATTTTTTTGCCTGTACCTGTCCAATTTTCCCAACACTTTTTATTGAAAGAAAAATGTTTTTACTCCATTGTATGCTGTTGCCTCTTTCGTCAAATATTAATTGACCATAAAGGCATGAGTTGGTTTTTGTACTCTCTGTCCTGTTCCATTGATATATATTCTCTTTCTTGTGCCAGTACCAGGCTGTTTTGATTACATTGGTTTTGTAGTATACTTTGATATCAGATATTGTGATCCCTCCGTCTTTGTTCTTCTTTCTCCACATTGCTGAGGCTAGTTGGGGTCTTTTTGGTTCCATGTAAATTTTTAGAATACTTTTTCTAGATATGTGAAATAAGCCATTGGTATTTTAATAGAAATTGTGTTGAATCTATATAATGCTTTGGGTAGTATGAACATTTTAATGATGTTAATTCATTCAGTCTATGAACATGGTATATATTTCCACTTGTTTGCATCTTCTTCTATTTCTTTCTTCAATGTCCTATAGTTTTCCGAGTACAGGTCTTTTACCTCCAGTTAAGTTTATTCCTAGGTACTTTGTTTTGTTGTTGTTGTTGCAATAGTAAATGGGACTGTTTTCTTCGCTTCTCTTTCAGAGAGTTTGTTATTGGTTCATAAAAATGCTACATATTGCTAGATATTAATTTTGTATCCTGCTACTTTGCTGAATTTATTTATTAAATCTAGTAGTTTTTTGGTGGAGTCTAGGCTTTTCTATGTACAATATCATGTCATCTGCAAATAATAACAGTTTTACTTCCTCCTTTGAAATCTGAATGCCTTTTATTTCTTCTTCTAGTCTGATCTCTGTGGCTTGGACTTCCAGCATTATGTTAAATAAGAGTGGTAAAAGTGAACATCCCTGTCTTGTTCCTGATCTTAAGGAAAATGTTTTTAGTTTTTGCCCATTGAATATGAAATTGGATATAGGTTTTTCATATATAGCCTTTATTATTTTGAGGTATGACCCCTTTATTCCCACCTCACTGAGTTATATCCTAAATGGCTGCTGGATTTTATTGAATGCTATTTCTGCATCTATTGATATGATCATATGATTTTTCATCCTTCATTTTGTTGATGTAGAAGCCCATGCCATTCCAACCACCTGGTTGCACTTCCCTGGAGTCGGCCACCCTGTGCATGGCTCTGGCTATATGAGAATGGCCAGGCTCTTAGATGACGCCACTTTCATTGCCATTCATCAATGGTCTAAAGATGGAGCACGGATCCATGCCAGGTCAATCAGGGACCTTCCCTGGGAACTTGGCAATAGAACAAAGAGATATAAGTTTACATTCTTTCTTTCTGGGGGCTGCAGAGTACAATCTTTTCCTCTCCTTGGAACCGGGAAACAGTGATAACAAGAGATAAGCAATGCAACTGACACCAGAGAGAGGCCTCGCTGAAAATTCCGTGCTGAAGGGAAGACTGCATTTTACTTTCTCTGTAAAAGATGATGTTACAAAATTATTGTCATATAATCAAATGTATGTAGCCAACAAATCTAGTAAAAAAAAAATTACAGAAGTGATCCAGGCAATTAATTAATATAAATGCAATTTTTTTTTCAAATGCGTTGGTTTAATTACAGGTAGTACAGAATTAAGGACAGAACAAAACTGAAGAACACAATTTGGGAGGATTCTGGGCTGGGTTTCTTCTGGCCTCACAGTGAAGGTTGCAATGGCAGAGTGAGGAGAACTAAAGAGATGAGATACTGCATTATTATAATTATAATCATTATTATTATTATTATTATTATTATTACTAGAGGCCCAGTGCACAAATTCATGCATGAGTGAGGTCCCTTGGGGTGGCCTACAGGGATCGGGCCCCAACTCGTGCCCCCAGCCTCACAGCCCTGCAGCCCCTCCTGGCACCCCGTCTTGGCCTGGTGCCGCCTGCTCACCTGCTCCACCATCTTGCCATGTCCCGCTCTCATAGGGGCCCATCGGGCCGGCTGGCACCTGCTGCCAGCACCGCATCACCAACACTCGCCATGCTCCGTGCTGCCCCCTGGTGGTCAGCAAACATCATAGGGAGCAGCAGAACTCCCAGTCTCCCTGTCGAACTCTTGGTAACTACCGCCTGAGGGGACAATTTGCATATTAGTCTTTTATTATATAGGATTAGCAAAAGTTTATAATTAAATGTACAACAGCCTCCAAGACAACTCTTCATTCTAGCTGTAGGTGGCAAGTTGTGGCAGGGAATCCAGATGTTAAAACAGGAGTGGAATCTTAATTCCACCTGTGGCCAGGGGCCCTTCCCCAGGGCCTTTGCTTTTAGCTCCTCTAGTTCCTTCTGCTCCTCTTTTTGCTTCTGCTCGAATGCCTTACCTTCCTCGTCCATCTCCTTGGCCTCATCAGGGCCGCTTCATGCCACCTTCGAGGCCGGACATGGTGCCTGCTGCTCCTTCCCCACACCCTGCCACTAAAAAAAATATCAAGTTTTGAAATTATGTTCAGAGCTTTTATCAGCTTTTTTAAATTTATAAATTGTGTATTTGTGTTATCGTTTGAAACAAACATTCACTTTCTGTTGGGAGAAAATTCTCCATGGGCCTCTCATACTTCTGCACATCTTGTGAACAGGACACTGACAACTTTTGTTCAGGATGATCTTTAAAAAAAAATTATATCTAAATACCAACACTCATGCACATTTTATTTCATTTTTTTAATCCTCACCTGAGGATATTTTTTCCCATTGATTTTTGAAAAGAGTGGAAGGGAGAGGGAGAAACCGAGAGAAGCACTGATGTGAGAGCAAAATCCACTGGGTCCTTCCTTCCTTCCTTTGTTGTTAATCATGACCCAAGGATATTTTCCGTTGATTTTTGGAAAGAGTGGAAGGGAGAGGGAGAAACCGAGAGAAGCACTGATGTGAGAGCAACACATCAACTGGTTGCCTCCTGCATGCCCGCTACCAGGGCTGGGAGCCTTCAACCGAAGTATGTGTCCTTGACGGGAATCGAACCCGACACCCTTTAGTGCTCAAGCCGACACTCTATCCACTGAGCCAAACTGGCCAGGGCCAGGACGATCTTTTCAGGAATGTTTGTATAGTAAACAACTTTGGGAGATGGAGATCCCATCTTCCTTCAGGGCAGAGAGATCTGTCTGTCGACCAGTATAATAAAGACAAGGACTCCCTCCTGGCAAATGTTAGGCAAATTTTCTGGCGGCCCCATTGAAGACCGGGGTTGCCCAAGCCTGAAGTTCCCTAGCTGCAATGCAATTCCAGCTGTGTAGCATCCACCTGGGGCAGCCCCACAGCATCTGTGGGACTTGGGGACAAAAGGCACTGAGGTGGACATGAAGCTCATGTTGCCCACTGTGGTGTAATATAGTAATAAAATAAACTAATAAAGTGTGTTTTGTGTTCCACTGTTGGTAGGAATATAAATTGGTTCCGCTTCTGTAGAAAAAAAGTATGGAGGTTCTTCAAAATGTTAAAAATATAACTATATGAAACAGCAATTCCACTTCTGGATATTTGTCCCAAAGAAATTAAATCACTATCATGAACAAATATCTGCATATCCATGTTCATTGCAGCATCACATGAAACAACCTAAGTGTCCATTGATGGATACACCAATTAAGAAAATGTGATACACACACACACACACACACACACACTGGAATATTATTCAGCCTTTTAAAAGAAGGAAATCCTGCCAAGTTGCAACAACATGGATGGACCTTGAAGGCATTACTAGTATACTAAGTGAAATAGTCAGAGATAGACAAGTACTGAATTATCTCACTTACAAAAAGACACAAACTTCCAATTATAAGGTAAGTCCTGGGGATGTAATGTACAGTACAGTTAACAGTACTGTGTTGTGTATTTGAAAGTTGATAAGAGAGTAGATCTTAAACGTTCTTTCTACAAGAAAAAAAATCAGAACTATGTGAGACAACTCAGGTTAACTAAATTTACTGTGGTAATCATTTCACAATATATGCACACATCAAATCATTATGCTGTACACCTTGGACTACTAGAGTGTTATATATTAATTGTATCCCAATTAGCCTGGGGAAAATGTGTCTTGGCAGGAACAAGATTGAGAGCTGCTTGCCTCTGATCCAGGATTCTCTGTCTTTCTGCCAGCATCCATGAAACTGGGCCAGGCGAAGTTGCTAGCTTGCAAGTTAAATAACATATCAGACCCTTCACAGTTCTCGATAGTTTTGCATTTGTAATTTTGAAATTTCTAGAAGAGGGATATAAAAACTGAAAAAGCTTTAAGCCCCACAAAATCTGGATCCACTCTGAGTTTATAGATGATACTTTTTTTATATCAGTCTCCACATCCAATAGAACGTTACTTTGATTTCCAATATTTGGCATTTCCAACGCCAGAATTTGTTGAATTTGGCAAGCACTCTTTTCTGGCTACTCCTATCTGTTGTCTTCCCTTCATAGCCAGTATGCAGCGCAGTTCTGAACTGCAGTCCCATGGAACACTTGTGCATGTGATCAGTTGTCAGCCGCATCACAAGTAATGTGTTTCTGATCATTAAAGTATCAAAGTCCATAAAATTCATTTCCTAAGAAAAGATTAGGAGAGGGCAAAGAAGGAATAAAAGGTGATGGGAAAAATCAATCAATCAATCAATCAATCAATCATGTACTGTCTTTTAAAAAAAAAGATTAGGGCTGATTCAAGCTTATCTCCATGATATCGTATTTGTAAGGATGTATTCCTATATCTGTTAGGAGTCTTTCACTTCAAATGTGAAAAGGCCCAACTCAAATGCTTACACAACAAGAGAATGTATTCTCTTCCATAGGAAGATGTCCCTCGGTGTGGGGCGAGGGGGTGTGGGTGGCTTAGTGGCTTCCTAGCCACATCAAAGGCACAGGTCTTTTAATCTCCTCTTAGATGCAAGATGGCAGCAAATCCTAGAAGCATTATCCCCCTCACACAAAAGGTCAGAGGCAGAAAAGGAACTGTCTCTCCCTCTGGCCTTTTTTGAAGAGCTAAGACCTTCACAGTTCTATCTCCCAGAGATTTCCCTGCATGTCTCATTGACCAGCGTGTAGTTATATGCCACTTCCAAAGCCACCTCCTGACAAGGAGACTGGAATCTGAGTGAAGGACATAGGCAAACCAAGGTCCCCACACCCCCCACCTCTGCCCTGGTCCTGCTGTTTGGGCGAGCTTTACCTGAAGCACAAGACTTCACAGAGCAGTCTGAGTGTGTGGACAAAACTCGGAGTTCTGTTAGCAGAGAAGAATAATGCAATCTGTTCCCCACCTCGTTGTAATGAATGCTTTTCAACACAAACAGTCCTCTCTCTGCATGGTTCTGATAAGCAGAGATTTCAAATTAACGACAGTGTAGTTAAATAACACCAGCTCCCCGGCAGGTCACATTCCCCTTACCATGGTATATTAACTATGAGCAATTGCATGAAGTACAGACTTCGGTCCACAGATCACTCCATAAATACCAGGTGTGTGTGCATCTTAATCAGTGAGCGCCAGGTCTGCTGTGAACACACAAGAACGGGATGGACTTCCACCGAAGTTCAGGATGAACGTCAAGACCGATGGCACCCTGCGCCAGTCAAGAGGGTATGCTTGTTACATACATAATTGAAGCTTCCTGGGAAGAACAGATGGACCTCCAGAGCCAGTTCCAAAATGGCTCAAGAGCGGAGGGATGGAGACCGGCTCGGGGGCTCATTGTGCTGAAGGGCAGGGCTAGGGTGAGAGCTGCTGCAGGAGGCTAGGAGGGGCTTGCTTGGTTTGACTCTCCCAGAGTGCCAGAGGCGGGAGCAGCCAGGCTTTCTTGTCAGCTTGCCCAGATGGGGGACACAGGGGCGGAGAGGGGCAGGGGCTTAAAAGACGTCAGCGCCCGAACATTAAAAAATAAAGTCAGATTCTTTATTATAACATCACTTCTTTCAAAGTCTCTGGGTGACTGGTCACTGTGTTATTCAGTTCCCACACAGAGAGCAAAGTGTGTCCTTGTGTCACCTCCACATCTCCCATTGCTAAACTCACAGGACATTTTATTTTAAAAAAATGAATAGTCAAAAGAGGAAACGGGCCAACCATGGCGAAGTAAAGCAAAGAAACAGACAGTGACGCTGCTGGAAGTGAAATTCTAATCTACGTAAATGGAGTCGCAGAAGAAGCAGCTGCTATGGAACTGGTGAGCCTGCTGCCTTGCAAGAGACTTGGGATGTGCAGACCGAGGAACTCAGTGAAGACCAGCTGATCAACACAAAGCAACAAAGGGATTGTGATGAAAAGAGTGAGGATGCCCAGAGGTAGTGATGCCAGCAAGACATTTAACATTCAATGAACTTTTGGAGAGGCTTCATAACATCGAAAGCGCAGAGAATACATGTTGGAAGCCGATCTAGACTTAGAAAGGAGCCAACAACCCACAACATAGAAAAGAAGTCCACTCCTTACAGTAAGTCATACGGCAAGAAGGCAAGCTCTGCGTGCTCAAGCTAGTCTTGATGTGTTCTGCGAAGAAATAATACACTTTCATTCTCAATGTTTCTGTATTCTCAGTGTTTTCTGTTAACGTCCTAAATAAATGCTAGTTTAACTATTTTTTTTTATTTCTTTATACACTTATAACCTAACAATTACCTTACAGTTCTGTTGCCAATGTTTTGACAAAAAAATTTAAAGGTCATGGAACAATCACATTTTTTCCCATTGATTATGAAGGTCATTTTGCAGTCTTTGAGCTTGATCATTCTTACGGTCCAAGCAAAGCAAGGAGTGCCTGCACTTTTTAAATATAACCATTATATAATATGTGACCCTGTGGGTCATTCCTTTGTAAACCACAATCCTCCCGTTTCCCCGTGACGCCATTATCTCCGGATTTCCTTCCTCACTTCCCTGTAGGAAGCCCCTCTTCCTTTGCCTATCCTGTAAGTATCGGTGATCCCCAGATTCTGTCCTTGACTCTGTTTTTTATTCTACATCCTCTCCCAATTGGGGGCCTTTTGTACACATTGCAATGCTTTGTCATAGGTGGTGATGGTGGTGTGAAGGTGATAATGAGGAAAGGGGGCTTGGCAAAATGGTAGGAAGGAATTCAGGGGTAGCGGGGAGTAGGATGGCAGAGAGTCACCTGTATTTCACAATCTGGATTTAGGACAGAGCCCGGGAGAAGCAGCTAACTTTATCAATATGACTATCTGTGAAATTGCCATACATTCTTTGACAAATATTTGCTGGATTGTACTGAATATTTGGTATAGTTCTGTATGCTGGAACACTAGGTAGTGACAGATAGTTGGTGTAAAGCAGCACATTCCATTTTGTATTACACTTATTGATTTGAAAGAGAGAGGGAGGGAAGAAAGGGAAAGAAACATCAATTTGTTGTTTCACTTATTTATTCATTCATTGGTTGATTCTTGTATATGATCTGGATTGAACCCGCAACCTTGGCATATCAGGATGACAATCTAATCAACCGGGCTACCTTTGATTTTTAACTGTGCCCTCAGGAGGTATTACCCAAACCTCTGCCATTTAACCCGTTGATTCTAGTGAAGGAAACTAGAGAGCTGCTTTATGGGAAAGATATTTTATTCTGGGCAGGAAGGCCTCCAGCCCCACAAGCCATGCCATAGCCATCTGCCTATAAGGACAGGCAGTGCTATAATTCAGAATGGACCTTGTTAAAAATCTTGGCCTTACCTTTGCAGATGTGTCGTGCTTTGTGAAATCATGGTATTATCCAAAAGTCATGCATAATCAGTTTCTTTACTCCCTTACATTTGCACAGTGAGTTATGATTTACTCCAGACTTTGCATAGATTGTTTGTTGATTTTCCCCCACTTAAAATGCTCAATGGCAAGAAAAGCAGAGAAATCCACAGCTTAGAATGGTTCCCTGATTGTAAGTGATGGAGCTGTGTTTAAAATAATGAGATCAATCTTATTTTAAATACCTCAAGAACGACTGAAAAGGTTCCTACTGTGATATTTTTGGAAAGCTAAGAATTATCTTATAAATGCAAACTTCCAATTTGCTTTGCGGGCAAGGCTAAATTTTTACAAATCAGATCTGTAGACGAACGTCCACTATGCACTACTAAACCCAGTTCTAAATAAAGCTGAAATTTGGGTGGGTTGCGCGATCATTCTCGGCAAATGTGCCAGCTCCTATCATATTTAGAACCCTGTGTTCTGAGGTGCTCAAGTTTACGCTGAGGAATTTGCTAAACAAATCTCTGGCAAGGGAGGAGAGCAGTGATTTTCTGCGTCCTTAAGTCCTTTCAAACAGAAACGGCAAAACATACCCAAGTCTATAATTCCTAAGCTTGTGGAGGTTCCATCTTGAAGCTTCTTACTACTGTTTGAGTGCTAGCTAGCTCCTCTTTCCCCAAAAGGAGCATCCCACTTACTTATTTTTAAAGTTAACCGGAATAAAAACTTCCTAACTTTGATTGAGTCCGCAATTGGGGATAAAAAACAACTGATTTCTTGTGTTTCCTGTGGAAAATGGAAGACACACACACATGCTGGGAAAAGATGAAGTCTACCTCCCAATCGGGGTGCGCAGGGCTTCCAGCAGCGAGTGGGGTCTGCGCTAGAGCAGGTCTGCCCCGGAGGCCCGCGGCGGCCAGCGGTGACGGCGGAGGCTTGGCTCCGGCACTTCCGAGCGTCCTGCAACAACAATGAGTTGCGACAGTGATTTGGGAGACACATCTAGAGAGTAACAGGTTTGGGGGAGAAATGGCCAGTACATGGGCATGGTGTTTCAGGACTGTGCTCAGGGAAAGCAGGACAAGGAGAAGTGAAAAGGGAAAGGGGGGAAGATGGGAGAGAAGGAAAAAATAAAACAGACGACAGAAAAGAGAGGGAAGAGAGAGCTGGCAAGCTGGACACAGTGGGAGCAGAAAGCAAAGAAGGTGAAGGGCGTCTTGGGATCCTCTTGTCTGCTGTTGGATCTCTGTATATTATTCTTTATTTCAGTCAGTGTATGCTTAATTTCTAGTTGGTCCTTTTTCATGTCCTCGAGTGTCTCACTAGACTCTTTGAGGGTCTTACTAAATTTATCGGCGGTTTCCATTAAATTCTTGAAAAACCTTATAAACACA
>NW_006290305.1:5059767-5089892 GCF_000327345.1 Myotis davidii | reverse complement strand
CCCTCGGCTCCCAGGGCCCCAGCTGGGGCCCTTCGCAGTCGGCCTTGTTTCTCAGCGCGTCCCACTGGATGGTCTTGCCCGTGGTGGATGGCCCTGTCGGTGAGATCTGGGGGGAGGCGGAGGACCCCCAAAGCCGGACGGAGGGATGCAGTGTAGCTCCACGCAGACTTGCTCTTGCAGCCTCCTCTCGCGGCGCAGACCCCTCGCGCCCTCCTGAGGTCCTGGTGGGAGCGGGTTACAGAGCGCAGGCGGCTCAGCGCCCCCCTCCCTCACCCCCAAGGACGGTCATGAGATGGGGTGAGGCATCGGACCCGTCCCGCTCTCGGGCACAGTGTGAGCATCTCCACGGAAACTCAACCCGAGGAAGAGGTGGTGCGAGGTGGGCTGCAGTGGGACCGTGGAGTGAAGTTGAAGCTGCGCCCCGGCCAGAGGCCAGAGTGGTCACTGTAGCAGATGCTGGTGCCTTAGCTGTACCGCGCGAGGACTTTTCCCACCGTGAACCAGGGCTTAGTTTAGAAATTTGAACTCACTTTTACGATATGCAGGAATAATGAAGTTTAAGGTTTCCTCTGGAGGATCTGTGGAGACTAGTAAGACTAAAACGACACTAAATCTCTTTAAGTGTAAATGCGGGGCACAGGGACTTGGGCTGAACTAGCTCATGACCTCGAATAACCCAGGGACAGAAGTGGAGATAAGTTATCCAGTACCACCCCGGTGGGTGAAGTGCAACAATGAGGTAAATACAGTGGCACTCCAGGTCAGGAAGCAGAATGCCCTGGGGACCCAAAATTGAAAGTGCAGGGAAATTTTTTTGATGACGCCAGATGTACAGGACTCCGCGTCGAGGTCTTTCACGTGGGTGTGGGTAACAGTGATTTCTGTGGAAAGCACCTTCAAAGCTGGAGGAACCACATAGCGCTGCTTCTTCAAAATAAAGGGTATTCACCTTCAGTGATAGGCGATGAGTGGTTTCCCCAGGGGATGTCCAAGAAACATTGAGTAGTCGTTAAATTTGAAAATCAGAATTAAAAGTATCCTAAAAAAAAAAAAGAATTAAAAGTGTCCTGTATTCTTGTACATATATTTAGTATTGTAACCAATGCTAGTTTCTACGCAATACAATTTGGGATGGATTTGTTTTACATTACTGTAACAGAAAAGTAATTCCCAAATTTTGTATTGTCGTTTTGTTTGTGAGAATTTGTTTCCCTTCGTGTTTCTTTGGAATAGATCATTTTTCTGTATATCCTGTGTGTTTTTTTAAATGTTGGCCTTGGGACCATGCGTTAAAATTTAGTGGCATAACTATACCTGTTTCATATATTTAATCTTGGATCATCTAAAGTACAGGGACTTATTAAACCATCAAATGAAAGTTTATACTGTTACTGTAGTACCTGACATATGCAATAGAATTAAAAGCAATTCAGAATTACCAATCTTTTATGGCTCCACACTTAAAATATATAAAAATGAGGGGTAAGCCCAGCTGGTGTGGCTCAGTGGTTGAACCAAGAAGTCACCAGTTCTGTTCCCAGTCAGGGCACATGCCCAGGATTCTGCCTCCACCCCCAGTAGGGGGCATACAAGAGGCAGCCAATTGATATTTCTCATCAATGGTTTCTATCCCTCTCCCCCCTCTCTAAAATCAACAAAAACATATTTTAAATAAATGAGGGATAATACAGCTATACTCCATGATGAAAAGAAATCAGCATAGGCACTAATAGGTGGCTAACAGGGCTTGGGTGGATGGAGGTGAGACAGGAGATGAGCAGAGGTGTGCTTTAGAGGAAGGCAGAGAAGAGATGAAGGGTTTTCTAAGCTGGGGCCATAGTGGAGCAGCACCCCCATATTCTGAGGAAGACTCACTAGGGAACATCAGAAATGAAAGCTTCGAGATCTGGATGCCATGCTGAAGAGGGTGGACCTTATTCTGTAGCAACTGGAGTCTTGGCATGAAGACAGTGAAACTAATTGGGCAGATTCCAAAGGATACTTGGGAATGAGAAAGAAAGTGGCAGGCAAGGAGACCAGGCAATTTGTTCCTCTGTTCCCTTAACAATCATAAATACATACACTTACACATGCACATACCTCCCCTACCACTGCCACTGTGAGCTTCCTTATGTGCTTGGATTCTTGTCTTGCTCATTTCACACACAGCCTGTAGTACTTGGCTCGATTCATGTTTATTAATTGTGGGAAGTTCAGAGAAAGGTGATAGTTTCTGTTCTGACCCGGAGTGTGAAGACACTTGAAGAGAGCTAATTAATCGCCCTTTAAACTCCGCTTCTGGGTTGCTTTCTCCCTCCATTTATCAAATTACTTATTGAGCATTTACACTGTGTGTCAGGTGATATGCTACCCACTGGGGACTGAGTAGTGAATAGGACAGTGATGGTGAACCTTTTGAGCTCGGTGTGTCAGCATTTTGAAAAACCCTAACTTACTCTGGTGCTGTGTCACATAGAAATTTTTTGATATTTGCAATCATAGTAAAACAAAGATTTATATTTTGATATTTATTTTATATATTTAAATGCCATTTAACAGAAAAATCAACCAGAAAAATGAGTTCGCGTGTCACCTCTGACACGCATGTCATAGGTTCACCATCACTGAAATAGGACATAGTCTATCCAGATGTGGCCCAGAGTCCTGGGAAATAAGATAATCCAGGTTGATAAGGGCAGCGGTAGAGATGTGTAGAGAATATTTGAGAGACATAATGGAAGACCTTAGAGATGTGTAGAGAATATTTGAGGGACATAGTGGTAGGATGAGGACTGGTCGGGAAATTTCCTTCCCATTGGAATGCTGTAAGTATAAATTTATTCCTTGAGTTCCTTTAGAAAAATGCTATTTAAATATGGTGTTGGGTGTGGTGTAGAACTGTGGTTGCCTCACCTGAATGCCTGCTGTCTGAGCAGTTCGCTCATAGGTCCTTCTGAGGCCAGTTTGTTGGCTTTCAGCTCCATGTAGTCAGCTCCACATAGAGAAAGAGTCTCTTCCCCCGGAGCACTTTCCCTTACCCTGTCCAGACTTGCAGCTGTGGTCTGCTCGGGACAGCAGAGTCTGGAGAAGACCGTGCGCCCCACAACAGGGGAAGAACCTGAGCATGCACAGACCAAGGTGCCTGTGTAATGCAGAGGCTAGAAGAGACTGCCTCCAAAGTGCCTTTTAAAAGTGAATCAGGTTCCCCTGGACTTCCTATAAAAGGTCATTGTGGAAGGCCTTGGGGATTTTAAATAAGCTATTTTAAGTGAGCAAAATGTTGATTTTTTTAAAAAAATTATCAATCAAATCAGAAGTTGACTTGGTTTAAAGACACAAAATTCATCAGGGTATGAAAAGCTAA
The DNA here is from genome assembly GCF_000327345.1 of Myotis davidii. Classification (NCBI taxonomy): domain Eukaryota; kingdom Metazoa; phylum Chordata; class Mammalia; order Chiroptera; family Vespertilionidae; genus Myotis; species Myotis davidii. The sequence goes on along the minus strand of NW_006290305.1, from coordinate 5,086,528 downwards.
AAAGACTGTTTTTAATAATTGACTATTCAATGGAAATTGTCTAAGTGAAGGATTATTTTCAAACGAGAGGCCCAGTGCACGAGTTCATGCATGGGTGGGGTCCCTCAGGGTGGCCTGCGGAGATCGGGTCCAGCCTCGCAGCCCTGCAGCCCTTTCTGACACCCCACCTTGGCCTGGCACCGTCCCCTCACCTGCTCCACCATCCCACCGCAGCCCCACTGTCATGGGGACCCGCAGCGCCTCCACTGCTGCCTGCTGCCAGTGCCACATCACTGCCGCCCACATGTTCTGCGTCGCCCCCTGGTGGTCAGCACATGTCATAGCAAGTGGTCAAACTGCCCCAGGGGACAATTTGCATACTGTGCTTTTATTATATAGGATGATACTTGGTATCTTGTATTTATGGAATTGAATTACTTAGTCTGATATAGCTAGCATATCAGACTTTTAAAAGTACAGTAGCAGCTTTTTAAAATTTGATAAATGGAAATAAAACCTAGTTGGCTGTAGAAATTCACAGCTATTAATATTAAAAAAAAATTATGTATTTGTCAACTTTTGTTTTAGTCTATGCTACCTGTTAATTTTGTTTTGACTGAAATGGTTTTTGTTTTAACTGAAGTGGTTTTATCAGGCAACACCCACCCCCACTTCAAGAGCATTGCATTCTAGAAAAAACACTAGAGTAAGATTAAAGAGCCTGGGCTCTTTATTTAGGGTTTGCCACTTGTGACTTTGGATAAGTAATTTAGTTGTCTTTACATATAAAATACAATATTCTTTTAGTAGTAGCTACAATTTGTTGAGTATTTACTATGTATCAGCAAAAGTACACTGTGATCCTCATAACAGTTCTGAAAGTTACCCCCATTTTACAGATAAGAAAGCAAAGTCTCAGAGAGAGAAACTTAGCCACTGTGGCACAACTGGTCAGCAAGTGGTCAGGGGCAGGGCTGCAAAGAGTTCTTTCTGTGTTCCTTAGCTTACTTTGAGATTTATATTTACTCTGCTTTGTGACGTTTCTGATGTATTAAAATCAGAATCATTAAGCCCTTTGCTGCTTATGTAATTTGGTCCTCCCACAACCTGTGAAGATAGTAATGCCATTGATCTATGGTATCCATGAAATTGACTTTCTGTATGCCCTATCTTAACTTGTCACTTGCTTTCTGGATATTAAAATAATGCTCTAAGAATTGGATTCCTTACCTAAATATTCATTCATTTACATATCTTAAGCCTACATATTCATAAACATTTTCCAAAATTTCGACATTTTAAATAGAAAGTAGGAGTAGGGCCATTAAAACCAGAATTCTGGTTTTTCTGGGCAGTAAAATTTCCCCCAAAGTGCTGGAGACCAACATAGGGATTGCCAGTTCTTTTATTTTGCCAAGTAAAAACATTTAATAAAAATAAAAACAAATGCCAGTTAAAAAAAAAGATTTAAAATGAAGTTGTCTCTCCCCAAATTAGGAAATTCAGAATATCCTAATTTAAAAGTTTTTTAAATTTAGGTCTGAGACCCTCCCTACTTTGTCTTCATTATTTTAATTTTTAGCAGTGCGTGAAACTTCCCAGGCTGGCCCCTGAAAGTGGCTGGTCTTAGGGCTATACTGAAGCCCTGTTTTCACTCCGTTGCTGGCAGTAGTCCCTGTGTTCTCTGTGAGAACGCATCTTGAGTCCTTGTTGAGAGGAAGGTGCCTGCTCTGAAGTTGGGGAAACCTCATGGGTGTAGCTGGCTGCATGTTATCAGGACCAACAGTCAGACTGGAAGCCAAACTGAGGGGTCCAAGAAACAGGTGAATACAAATCCCTGGCAGAAATGGCTCTCCGTGGATCTGGCCTTGAACATTAGGAGACATGATAGGTGAAATGCAGTTCACAAGTGTCTGGTCAGCTTTATCTAGAAGCAGTGGAACCGCTGGTAAGGGACATTGATTACTCATATTTTATTCTGGAAACAGAGATTTTTAGAAAACCAAGAATGAACATCAACTGGATTCAGATCTTAAACTCTCTTTTAGTTTGCTCTTCTGTATTTATCTGTAGTCTTCCAAGCCATCGCTGATCTGCCTAAGTGTTTCACTTAAAAGAGAATTTGGGAAAGTTGTTGAGAATTCCCACTGCAAAAGCCCAACACTTCCCAGCCAAAGTGATGTAACATGATGACTCAGGGAGATGTGAGTGTGAAAGGAACCCATGCGTCTTGGTTATTTAGTTTTTATACCACCCTATGCTATGCATTGTGTGGTTAGGTTTATTTAATGCACTTAATGCAGTGGAGCTATCTTTCAAAGAAAGTATGGAAATGTATTGCAGTGGGGTTGTTTAGGTTGAATGAAAATCTATTTAAAGACCTGGCTCAAGTGCACTCAGCCTTTCCCTGTTCACTGGCACTGAAGAAAGGTTTCATTATGCATGACAGAGATCCAGATTCTTAGAGATTGCTTCTCTCCCTCCAGCCTGTGGAGCCAGCCAGGAGCAATCTGGTGCAGATCTTGGAACTGGCTTGAGGAGACAGAGTTGGTTCTTATGAGAGGTTCAAATTATTCCCCAGCCCTGGGTTTCACATACATTGTTCTAATTCAGTTTTTGTTTGAATTTGTAAAGAAAACAGCTCTGTACAGTAGGCAGCAGATATTTTTGAGAGGCTGTTCATATTTATACAAGATGCCACTCTGCTAACCATTTATCGGATGCAACGCTAAGGCCTGCTCACCTGGCTTGTCCTTTTCAGAAGGGGTGAGTCATGGAAATAGTCACAATAAAATGTCAGAAAAGAGGTGAAGGGCTGTGCTGCTGCACTTCAGCAGAGGAAGAAATTGATTGTTCTCCTTTTGTTCTGTGGTTGCACATCTCTGACATTTGGAAAATATTTGGAAAACCAAAACTACAGACCTAAAATAGCGCCCTTAATTGAATGTGATTGTGGGGTTCTTTTGTTTGTTTTTTAAATGCTTTTCCTTTAAAATCAGAAAACACAGGCCTAACAGAACACTAGATTCCATAGAAAACCTTTTCCCACCAAATCTGACAGCCTCCACTGCTTGGTTTCTGGTGCTTACATAATGCCTTCTTAGCTTACAAAACAACAACCTGCATTTCCACCTCAGGCAGAGTTAGGATGGAAATAGCTGATGAATAGAAGAACTCTTCTGGTTTTCCAGGCTTAATTTTTTTTAAAACATATATTTTATTGATTTTCTACAGAGAGTTAGAAACATCGATGAGAGAGAAACATCGATCAGCTGCCTCCTGCACACCCTCCACTGGGGATGTGCCCGCAACCAATGTACATGCCCTTGACTGGAATCGAACCTGGGACCCTTCAGTCCGCAGGCCGATTCTCTATCCACTGAGCCAAACCGGCTAGGGCCCAGACTTAATTTAACACAGAAGCTTCAAACCCCCTAACCCAGCTCTCGGGGAAGGAGCAGGCCCCTTCTCAATGAGGAGCTGTGATCGTCTTGCATGCTGTCTCCCTCGTTGGGCCTGCTACACAGCAGAACTATGCTCTCTTGTTTACTGAGATAGAATCACACACCTACCATCAAATTTTCACTTTTAATTTTTCACTTAAAAAAAAAAACACTTGGCCTCCTCTTTGGCCATTACTCATTGTAGGAGCTCCTGGGGTGGCATATTGTGGGAAGAGTTTGGAGTTCAGAGGTGGGCCCAAAGTCCTGGATTTAAGTCCCAGCTCTACCACAGCTATCAGTGTGACTTGAATTTCGTTTCCCTCATTTATAAAAGGAAGGGGAAAAAATAGGGCTTACACTCTTTTCCTATCTTTTGGTACAGGAGTAAGTGGAGATAAAATATCTCCACTAGAAAAGGCAATTATAAATGTCAGTTATGTTCCCTTCTCTTTCTAATTTATATTATAGGTGCAAAAATTCTGAAACACTCCAATAAGTAATTCTTATCCTTTAGAGATGCATACTGAAATATACACATGAGAATAGGAAATAAAATGTAAGGAGATGGCCTGTGTAAGGTACAAAATCTACTTGTATTTTTATGGACCCAACCTAAATAGTAGTAAAGTAAATATTTTTTTGCATAAGAAGAAAATATTACTGATCCGCCATTTGATATCTGGGTTTTTGTTTTCAATTTTCCAGATTCTTCTTCTCTCTTCTTCCCCTCCCCCCATCAAGAGGTCGAAATGACTGCTTTTTCTGATTAGGGTCTGTGAGCCGAGGAAGGCCTGCAGATGCAGGAGCAGTCTGTCTAAGCCAGTCAGCATCCCTCATTTTCACTTTGCAATATTTCCCTAACAATGCAGAATTCTTTTTTAACATTGAATACATATTTATACCTCTCTTGTAGCCATACCCTCATTCACCAGGTGAGGCTGCACAGGGAGGAGCATAGCCTGAAGCCATTCAGCTCAGGTTCAGATCTGCTCTAATACCAGCTTGGTGACCTTAGGCAATAACTAAGCTCTGATGTGTTTTCTCACCTGTAGAATGGGGACAGTGATAATATCTACCTCAAATTGTTAAGAGGGTATACTGCAGTGAGTTATGTACAGGGAGTAAATGTAAAGCCTTTAGACTAGTACCTGAAACATAGTAAACACCACAAAATAGTTTTTAATCTTTATTATAAAGGAATTAAACCCCTTTCTGTGAAATTGTTTTATACATGTACTAGAGGCCCGGTGCACAAAATTCGTGCACTTGGGGGGAGGTCCCTCAGCCCAAACTGTGCCTTCTCACAGTCTGGGAGCCCTCAAGGGATGTCCGACTGACGGCTTATACATATTCAAGCTGTCGGTCGGACATCCTTAGCGCTGCCGCAGAGGCAGGAGAGGCTCCTGCCACCGCCACTGCGCTTGCCAGCCGTGAGCCCAGCATCTGCCTCCTGGTGGTCAGTGCACGTCATAGCAACTGGTCGTTCTGCCTTTTAGCAGATTTGCATATTAGCCTTTTATTAAATAGGATGGTTCATGGAAATGGAACCACCCGCCTATTCTGATGGGCTCCCAGGTGGTATACATACTGTTTCCCCAAGCCTCTTCTCTGATAACCTCAAGCTCTCTCTTCTGTCCCTGCCTGATGTAGTTTGTGATGTCAGTGTGTTCTTTCCAGCCAAGTGCAAGGCTGTCTCCTTATGCTCCTGCATATGTCAAGGGCAGGCACAGGGAGTCTTCACGTGCTGGAGTGGAGGCATGTCAACCTGGAGTGAAAGAGAGGCAGGCGTTCTTAAACTTAGGATAGACTTTTGATATCCTCAGGCCTGATAAGCATTTTTTAATGACATGCAATTATTTTACTATTTTAATGGTACCAACTTCTGAGAATGATCAGAATATTTTAGTTGTAGTACTTGGTTTCTATTTCATTGAAGACTCATAATAGTGAAAGTAGGAAAAGCCAGATAATCTATCTATATTCTATCTAATAATAGACAAACATGGTAATTGACCGTACCTTCACTACGCCTCCCATTGGCTAATCAGCACAATATGCAAATTAACCACCAACAAAGATGGCGGCTAATTTGCATACTGCAGGCAGGGCCGGACTGCGCCATCCTGCCTCGTCGCCATCTGGGCCTACTATTTGATACCTGGGGCGGTGGGGTGGGACATTGCCATACCGCCTGCCCTGCCACCATCCGGGCCTGCTATCTGCAACCCAGGGCGGCGGGCATCCCACCTTACATTATGTGGGAAGAAGAGAGCCCACAGCTTTTGAAATGGACGGTTTTGACACAGAAGTCCTTGCTTAAATTTCATCAAGGAAATTTCCTCAAGACATGCTTTCCGAGGGCACAAGTGGAGCTGAGGGACACCCCCCCCTCCTCCCCGCCAGTGCACGAAAATGGAACGACAGGAACGACCACTCATGAAACACGCTGACCACCAGGGGGCAGACGCTCAATGCAGGAGCTGCCCCCAGCCTGCAGGCCCTCCCAGCCAACCTCCCGCAGTCTCTCCCCCCAGCCAGCAGGCCCCCATCACCCGATTGGGGCCGGGCTCTGGGCTGGGACAGGGAACCGGGATGGGCGGCGGCGACACAGCCCCTTTCCCAGGGGGGCCAAGGGCCGGCTCTCTCCTCAGGACCAGCAGCCAACCTCCCAGGTATCTTCCCTAGCTGGCAGGCCCTGATTGACCTGCCGCCCACCCACCGCAGTGGCGGTTGGCCCTTCCCCCTGGCCAGCAGTCCCCAATCAGGGCCAGGCCCCAGGCTGGGATGGGGAACTGATGGTGGGTGGTGGCAACCAACCTCCTATGGCACCCGGGTGGGAGGCTGCGACCTCTTGTGGGCTACCTGGGGGCAGGGATAATGGGGATAGAGATGCAGTGAGAATGCAGGGGGTCCGTCAAACTCTCTCTCACTCCCCCTGCTAACCTGCCCCAGGACGCCAGGGCTTGAGCGCCAGGGAAGCCCACTATGGGGACCACAGGGGCCAGTTGGGCTCCCCGTGGGTTCTGGTCCAGCCCGGCTCCTGCCCCAGTGGTCTCGGCCCTGATCAGGCTCCGCCTTCCCTCCAACCCCGAGGCCCCCACCCGAGTGCTGAACGTGCATGCGGCGTAGGAGTGGATGCCACGCCAGGTCCCTCGCTCTCCGCCCACAGCCCCTCTCTGGCTGCCTGGCGTCATGCTCACCACTCCGTGGAGTAGAGCTACAGCTGCTGCTCTTGCTGCTGCTTCAGATAACACCATGGAGGGCAGCAGGCACAGAATGTGGGGGCACCCGCTGCGCAGGAGCCAGTCTGCAAGGCTGGCCGGGAGAGAGCACACTGCCCACCCAGCTTCCGTGCGGCGTGCTGGGCAGCCCAGAGGCCCATGCTGCGCCCCCACCCACCGCATCCAGCCACACTCATCGCATTTCCACTTGGGGACTCAGGTGCCGTGACTCAAGCAGAGGGGGGCGCATGAGGGCCTGGCAGCCCAGGTGTTACCCAGGGCCCAGAGGTCAGCTGGGACCTGCCCTTCCATGCCAGATGCTCATGCTTCGATCGCCACCTAGGCCTAGGGACCCACCTGTGCACGAATTTCATGCACTGGGCCTCTAGTATTAAATAATAGGAGCTCTCAAGTTCAGTGCTTTCAGTGCAGAAATTGAAAGATGGTCTACTGACCTTTACGTGGTGCTTTCCTCTGGGAATTTCTGTTGTATTCTGCTCTGGTAGATTGTGTTTAGACAGAAGACGGGCTTCACGGTCATGCGACTTGGCTTTTTTCTTTGTTTTGTTTTTCTTTTAATATTGATTTCAGAGAGGAAGGGAGAGGGTAAAGGAGAGAGAAAGAGAAACATCAATGATGAGAGAGAATCATTGATTGGCTGCCTCCTGCACACCCCTACCGGGGATCGAGCCTGCAACCCAGGCATGTGCCCTTGACTGGAATCAAACCTGTGACCCTTCAGTCCACAGGCAGACGCTCTATCCACTGAGCCAAACTGGCTAGGGCACGATTTGGTTTTTTTAATGATAAATTTACTTTATGTGACCTTTATGCATTTTTGAATTTATTTTCTCGCTTTCGGTGAAAATGCTAGAAACGCTCTCCCTTGGTAGAAATATTACATCCAAAATTGGGCAACACTTTATAAAGTATATATACTTGGAAGAAAAGCTATACAGATTTAAGATAGTTACTATAAAGTGGCATTAAAATTGCAACCATTATTTGAACTGAGACATATTTCAAAGTCTGAAATCCTTCAACTTCCTGAAAGTGTTAAGTAAGATAAAATCAGATCTTTGGTGTGGGGTCGGGCAGAGAAGAAAAAGGAGAGGATGTCTGTTCAGCTGTCATTACAGGCATGGACCATGGTGTTATTTTTGCTTTTTATTTTTTTAGCTTTTGCTGGAAAGGAATGTGCAGAAAGAAGCTTCTGTTTATTTTTTTATTTTCACTTTTGTAACTTCTGTGGCCCAGCAAAAAGCAATACACTAATGTTTTGCCTTTAAGGGAGGGGAACTTAGAAATTTTATCAGCACTAAGTATACTAGTACAAATTCTTGATGCTGTTGCTAAGGTTTATGAAAGATGAACACAAAGAAAAAGGCAAATTTCAAAGTTAAGCTCTGTTCTTTAACAGCTTGATGTGGTGATTCTGGGTCATTTACAGAACGTTTCACACTCCTTTTTTCAAGCATTTGACTTTCATTTGTGGGCAGTGTTACAAATTTGAATCAGATATCTGCCGCTGAACTAGCATGTGCTATGACCTTAATGCAAATCACCTTTTCCTCTCTCCGTTGTGTTTTCCTCTGCAAAATGAGGGTAATAGTTTATTCCTCGTTGGGCCGCTGCAGGATTCCATGTGTCGGATGTCAGGCACAGCATGTTTGACAAATGCCCATTATTGTTGCTATTAAAGATCATTGAGATTAAAAAAAGAAGAAGACAGCCTGGTCGGTAGCTCAATGGATAGAGCACCGACATGTGGACCAAAGGGTCTCAGGTTCAATTCCCAGTCAAGGGCATGTACTTACCTGGGTTGCAAGTTTGATCTCCAGCCCTGGTCAGGGTGCATGTGGGAAGCAACCAATCGATGTGTCTCTCTCACATCAATGCTTCTCTCTCTCCCTCTCTCTCTAAATTTAATAAAAGCATATCCTCGAGTGAGGGTTTAAAAAAAGAAAGGTAAACTCCTGTTGTCAGAATAATCCACTTATTGGACCACTTCCCATCTAAGCAACTGAATACATGGTTACCATAATTCCTGGGATGGCTGTATGTAGGGAGAGGACATGAGTATATTAAGACTGCCCCATCCTCTAAGGCAGTGGTTCTCAACCTCCCTAATGCCGTGACCCTTTAATACAGTTCCTCATTTTTGTGGTGACCCCCCCACCATAAAATTATTTTCGTTGCTACTTCGTAACTAATTTTGCTACTGTTATGAATCATAATGTAAATATCTGATATGCAGGATGTATTTTCATTGTTACAAATTGAACATAATTAAGCATAGTGATTAATCACAAAAACAATATGTAATTATATATGTGTTTTCCGATGGTCTTAGGCGACCCCTTTAAAAGGGTCATTCGACCCCCAAAGGGGTCTCGACCCACAGGTTGAGAACCGCTGCTCTAAGGCTTTACATCAATCACAGGAATTGCTCTGCCCACCAGACACACTCAGGACAGTTGCCCTTTCTTTTTACTAAAGTGTTTTGTTTGGGCTTTAAAATCCTAAGTCCTGAACTTCCCTAATTTTTCCCCAAATAGCATCATTCCTCCTTACATGTCCAGCATTTGATTACAGGAGGGGGTTCATTCATCAGATTTATTGAGTTGCCAGGCATTATCCTAGGCTTTCAGGAGTCAAAGACTGTGTCCTCAGAGGGGACACCAACAACAAAGGAGCAGGTGGTAGGGCTAGAAAAGAGCGCAGGCCCAAGAACTGGGAACACATGAGGAATTGAGGGTAAGGGGTGGGGCCATCATAAGGGTTCAGACAGGAATCACTAAGGACTTACATTCTGGGCAGACAAGGAGGCTCTCTAAGAGAGGACAGCAGAGAAAAGCATTTCTTTGCCAAGTACATGGGGTGTTTATTGATTAGGACGGTATGACTTAGCCCTTTGAAGGCAGGGACTGTCCTCATCAACTGATGGAGGAGTAGGACTGATCGCTTCCTATTAGTCAAGAGGCCTATAGAAAACTGGGTTTTCAGCAAGTGCCGTGGATGGAAATGAAGGTGCCCCCCTTTTTGTCCCTGTTTGTTTATAAGCGTCGTTTGTAGGCATTCCTCTTAGTGAGGAGAAACTTCTCTGTGCTGACTTCTTCCAAACTAATATGAATATTTAAGGCTTTAATGACTTGCTGCCTTTTATTAGGGATCTTTACTATTTCTATAGCGTGCAGATATTGCAAATAGACAGCATTAAGAGATACTTTGACTTCATATAAGAAGGTTTTTAGGAATGTTTAGTTGTATGCTCTGATACAAGGATGTGTTTCTAAGCCTTAAATTGGAGTAAGTTCCCAATCTTTGCAAACCACCTAGTGTCTGTTAGATGTAAAGGATATTTCATCTAAGAGAGAGGACCATTTTAATCAGCTGTTCCTTTTATGGAGTTTTATATTTATCCTGGGTATTTTTCTGTTGTTGTTAGTTCCTTTGTCGTTAATCTATTCACTAAAACTAGACAGTTTTCATTTTGGCTAAACAGATTATGAACCCTGTTCACTGTCATCTTTACTTTGTTTTCATGTTAAAATTATGATAACATTACCACGTCTTGATTTTGAATATTTGTACATTTTCCTTCTATTTTATTTATTGAACTTTGTGGTTACAAAATAGTCCTAGTGTAGGACTGCTAAAGTTGGTAAATTTTCAAGTTGGCTGAAAAAGAGTGTCTGACATGTTCAGGCTCAGAGCAGTTCTTCGCAGAGAATACAGCCTAATCAAAACAAAAATTATTTGCACTAGCTATTTGTTTAAAAGGATTCTTTTAGTTGATTTGAAGCAGAGCTCACAAGTGCAATAAAGTAGTAGCCACTGTGATATGTATTATAAAAGTTACAGTTCCCTTAACTAAAACTTAAAAAATAAAAATAACTGGAAATAAAAGTAAAACAATAGTAGTTGTAACAAATATGAATTTGATTTGTAAACTGCCATCACAGAGTAACATAGTGAGGTCCCAACTTGATGCTGATGGAAGGAAGACTATTTGGTCTGCTTAAAACCAGAACATAGCAGATATCTCCAGGCTGTTTTTTGTGCCTTGTAGAATATCACTTTAAGCTACACTCTTCCCCTGTGGTTGGGCCATTAAGGAACCCTGAGGATACTGTTGATGAACAAACATGCTTCGTGTTTTAAGGTGGTTTCAGTGTCATTTGGCTCTGGAAAGCAAATTTATTCCAGAACTGAACGTGAAATTGAATTAACCAGGTTTCACTCGGTGACATTTGAAATTATATCTGGTGTAAGAGATTACGAATAGCTTTGTTTTCTTGTGACATTTTATATTCATGCAACTTCTCTGCATTGTACAGATGAGGGCTACTGCCCCACCTCTGCCCAGGGTTGTAAACATGTTTTTGGGGATTGCATTGGTGTCCACAGGGTGTTACTAATTATAAAAGTCAGTCATATGCCTTTCCCTTCACCTCAAGAACATCATCTGACATAGAAGTGCTGCATCAGTTCCCTGAAATGGAGAGCCTGGGAGGGGGTCCCTGTTCTCTGTGGCCACGTGGCACTCCTGGGTAGCTGTGTTCCCCCTGCTTATTGGAGGTCAGGCAGCATGAGCACTCTGGATCCTACAAAGCAGTCAAGAAGTAGTTCCTGTAAAGAATATGTTTCTAGTTCTCAAATTTAGCCAGCATTCCTTTGGTTTACTTTTTTTAGTTTTGCAAATTGTGTGAAAAATACTGTCTGAAATATTTAAGTTTTCTATAACTGAGATGTTAACCTACACAAATAAAAATTTGGTTTAAAAATCATCTGAATTGGAAAGGGACAGTGATACATGATGGTTTGCTTGTTAATATTAAAATAAATAAAAATTGTTAATTTTTATGTGTAAATTTAAAAAAATAATTTCCCTTCCATACTATTGACCATATAATAAAGAAGTGCTATTTATATATTAACTAAATTTTCTGCAAATGCTAAAAGAATTTAATACAATAATTTGTAAGTTCAGAGTAAGGCTGTTTGAAATCAAGGTTGTTTCCAGTGTTCTGTATAAGAATTTTCACCCAGGTAACATTCTTTTAAATCCACTTATTAATATAATCATTAAATATAATTTTAAATGATTGTTATACTAAACTTACAGTAATAAATTATAGTAATTAGAAATTAAAATTTTTAAAATTATATTATGAATAGTAAATGCTACATAACTATTTAGGGCAAAACATAGCATAGGTTGACTTACAGTTGTGTATTGAAGTGTGGAATTACTGGGTGCTTACAGATACTGGCACGCTTCTGCTTTTCCCTTTTGAGAGTTGCTAATATCAGTTTTGTTTTTTGTTTTTCTAATAATATATTAAAATGTATAAGTGGGATTTTTTTTGACAAATTGCATCTTTTTTTCATTTTAATTTGTTTTATTTGCAGGTGTTGACTTTAAAATAAAAACTGTAGAGCTAAGAGGAAAGAAAATTAGACTACAGATCTGGTAAGTGAAGAATCTGTACCCAGTAATTGCCATTCATGTTTAATAGTCCATACGCTTGTCTAATACAATTAACCATTTGAGCTGGTTTGTTCTCCTACTTTTCCTCTCCTTTGCTCATGTTTAAATAAAATGAACAGTGAGAGAGAATTTAGAAGAGTCTGCTTATTTCATATCCTATTTGCACATGGGCAGTTATGCGGTTGTCTCTATTTTCAAATCATTTGACAAAACTGTCATCACTAAAATGATTGCTGAAATGCTTGTCTTCATGTTTTTAAAGTTATTTTGTTTGATAGTATTCAAAGAAAGATCAGTATGTTTCTGACCAGACTTGCAGTTTCAAGCCAGGCCTAGAGTTCAGGGACTCTTCTTGGTGGCACAGTGTGAATATCACTGTGGGACACACACACTCCTCTGGCCATATTGCTGATGCTACATGAAGTAAGCCCTCATTAATGTCAACTGGAAATGAATCCACAGCCCCTTTCTCACAATATAGTCATATGAGAGACCAAACCAGCTGTGCTACCGCTGTGTTCAGCTCTAAGAGCTCTCTGCTGCTCTCAGCAGCCCACAGGGAGCATTAGGAAACCGATCTGTGGAGAGAGGATCAGGTCTGGTGTTGGTTTAAAAGTCACGGCTGAGCTGTTCTGAGTATGCCCTTTTGTTTTAACGACACAGCTGCAGTGTACTCAGCTTACTAACTCCTCTCGGCAGGTCAACTTCAGCTCTGAGTGTTTGTCCACCATGTGTGTGTTTGCTTTCATCTGCGTTAATTGCTGCCTCATCTGTGGCATCATCGGTCACCTAATGCTTGAATGTTAGTGCCATGCCTTCATTCTTCATCCGTGTCCCTGTCTGGGATACAGCTGCAGCCGAACCAGCATTGCTTGCCCATCGGAGGTGTCTGAGGTAATACCTTTATTTGGCCACCTGTGGCTATATAACCCACTTTAAGATGTTTTAACTTAATTATAAAACATTAACAGTCTTGCCTAAATACTTGATACCCCAAATAATGCATATTCCTTACTAGATTGGCCCATGATCAGAAAGGCTGCAAACTGTTTTGCGTCTTGTTGCCTATTTTTTTTAACTCTGGAAATGGCAACAAAGTATCTTTCACATGAACTGCTGTTTTTAATTTTATAAGCTCTTTAAGGTAAAGACCATCTTTAAAAGTATTTGAAGTATGTCCACCTATGGGACCCACACCAGAGTCGCCTGATAGTCAAGGCCAGTGAAGGGACAGAGGCCTTGTTGTCAGTACACAGAATGTCCAAGGCCACTCAGTGCTTAGGCTAAGATACCATAAGCAGGTGCAAGGACACACACACAGGAATCCCACAGTATACTGCACATGCATGCCCTTCTGTAGCCAAAATATGAATGGTGTAACTATTGGCATGAAGTAATGTTATATTACTTCTTTGTCTCTGGAGTAATATACATGTTATATTATGTGAGCTAGAGAGAGGAGAGGGAGAGACAGAGCTGAGAGCTGGTACTGCTAAAATGTAAGGGTAAGAGCTTATAGAGAGCTCAGATATAGCTCCCATGTTAACCACCCAGTGTGCTGGGCAGAGGAGTGTGCTGGAGAGAGGGGAGAGACCAGGGAGGCTGGGAGAAGCTACTGAGGCAGGGAGCTCAGGTACTATTGCAATGTAAATCTATAGGTCTGGAGGCAGCTTGCGGTTGCTCAGAAGCTGCTGCACACACAGAGGCTAATACTGCTGCTGTGTGGGAAGATGTATCTAGGTGTATGTACGGCTGCCTGTTGTATGGACTGCTTAAAGAACTGTTTTGTCTAAAGGCTATGTGGCCACTGGCTTCTGCAATAACAACTCCTCCTTGTATAGCCACAATTTCTCATGGCTTCTCCGTCTACGACCTGCCGTCCAAGGTCTAGTCCCTAGGCAGGGGACTCAGACCCAACACCTGTAACTAGTGAGCAGAGGATAAAGGTAGAACGTGGACTAAGTTCCCAACAGTTAGTGTAGCGAATAGGGTTTGAGAAGGAACCTGACTCTGGCATAGTCGGGAAGAATTTAGAGGAGTACATGGACTCAGAGCAGCAGTGCTGTGCAGTGCTCTTGCTGTCTCTGACACCACCTCTGTACATGGTGCCTGTAGGTGAGATACTTTTGATGGAGATTTCCTCGCAAAGGAGATATAGCTAATTGTAGAATGTCTGTGAAGCTTGCTTAGTGGATGGCAGTAGTGTCTAAATGATGGCATGATTAAAACATATGTTGATTAATGTATTAATACTTTAGTTTTCATCTCAGGCAGTAGTAATCTGTTTTGGAATGTGTCCAAATGCCCTGTGCCCCCTGGAACTCTGCTCACTGAGTCTGTGCTGGTGACACTGGATACTTCTGGATCTCACTCCAGTGGCTTTATACCTAATGTAGGTGGGTCTTGCCTTATGAATCGAAGTCCATGGGGAAAGGTGTGATAGTGCAGTTCCAAGAAATGCACAGGGCACCCCAAAAGCACTTCTCTCTTGGGTGTAAAAGCATTTCCCCAAATAACACCTTCTCTGCTTCTCCTTCACTCTTCACTCCTCAGACTTAGTTCTCAAAATTTTCAAAACTGTACCACATTGGTGAAGAATGTAACTGAGAGGAAAAGCAAGATTCACTGAATCTATTGAAAGGATGATTGCAAGTTTTCTATGGGGAATACCCCAGTGATTCAGTTAGGAAGTAGGACTTATCTTTTCCTAAAGGAAAAGACATTATTGTTATCCGGTAGGTAGAAAGGAAGCAATGGAGTCCTGGTTCATTACTTAAAGGAACATGTGGCTTATTTTGGTGTCGGCAGCAGTCCTTGTGCTGTTGCTGCTGTAATCTGCTTTGTCAAGGACATGTTGTCGTCACTTTACTGTCACAGGCTGAGGGCACAGGAGGCTCTGGTATGGTTGGAAGGAGCTCTGCAGAGAGGCTGCTAATAATAGCCCTGCTCTGGTTTTGTACACTGGCAGTCCCCGCAAGCACTGCCAGTCGGCCTTCACAGAGAGGTGTTGTCAGGAGAAATGCATTTTTTTCTTGATGATGTCTGGATATAGTCCATCTAAGAAAATGTTATTTACTGTAGATTCTTGAAGGTTTAAAGTACCCAAAGCTACAGATGTCATTGTTACATTTTTAGGTCACATTTTTCAGTTCCTTGATTTATCTAGGGTTAGAAAATCAACAAACTGATTTTCACATCTCTGTACTTAGAGTGTTTCTACACATATGTATACTAGTGACCCGGTGCACAGATTTGTGCACATTGAAAGGAAATTAATTAGAAGGTGGCCATCGGGGCGGGACTAGGTGAAATGGGCTGGACATACCCTGGAGCCAACCTCCTGCAGTCCCTCCTTTGCATCTGCGGAGTGAGTGGAGTCCCTCCGGCTCTTAGACATCCCCCGAGGGGTCCCAGAGTGTGAGAGGGCACTCTGTAAAGTTGCTGTGGTACAGGGTGTGGAACACAAACACAAGTGTGCAGTAAACCAGCAACAACATAACCCATGGCCGAAGGTGGAATCGCGTGGCCCTGCGAGGAATTGGCTCCCTCCTCTCTGGTTTCAGGGTACATCACCTGAAAGCGCCGCTGCCAAGTCACTGCACCTTGGCAGTTCCTGTGCTGAGCGTCTGCCCCCTGGTTTTTTTTTTGGTGGGGGGGGGGGGCATGGGAGGTTGGCCGGACGGCCCGCCCCCGATCAGGGTGGGGGGGTCCGATCAGGGTTGGGGCTAGCTGGAGGGAGGGCAGCTCCCTCTGTGGTTGGTGTGATTCTCTTAATTTGACCTCTACTTTCTGAGACTGAACCTGGGTTTTCCCATCACTTCTTGACTTCATTTGTGTGCTTTTGATTTGGGCGTGGTAACCTCACTCAGACTCCTGTTTAGGGCTCCTGTTTTTGAGCTGCTGTGTTGGTTACTGCCTCCTTCCCCCGTCCCTTCCTTGTTCCATCACCTTCCTCCTTCCCCACTTCCTCGGCCAGGTTTACTAAGTCAGTAGGTGACTCAAGCTGAAGGTTGACTCACTAATCAAATCAGTGGGAATTTATTAATTTGGCTCATAGAAAGGCTCACAATAAAGATGTTCAGGGCTGATCAGGGGCCGGGCTGGCCAGGAGGGGGCATGGCCGATTGGGGCCTGAAGGATCAGGCTGGTTGGCTGCCACAGTGCATGTTATAGTCATTGGTCGTTCCGGCAGTACTGGTCACTCCACCATAACGGTCGCTAGGCTTTTAGATAGATAGATAGATAGATAGATAGGAGCTTAAAGTATAACTAAAATGAAAATGTTTCTGCTAGAATATAGTTTCATGCATTTACATCCAAATGCTATCCTGGAAGTTAAACATGGTGACTTAGAGTCATTGTGTTGAAATGGACTTGACCATGATATTTGTCTCCTACTTTAGGCAAACACAGAATTAAAATGCTTTGTGTAGGGGCCCCTCATTCTGTCATTG
Source organism: Myotis davidii (assembly GCF_000327345.1). Classification (NCBI taxonomy): domain Eukaryota; kingdom Metazoa; phylum Chordata; class Mammalia; order Chiroptera; family Vespertilionidae; genus Myotis; species Myotis davidii. The sequence continues at coordinate 5,069,937 of NW_006290305.1, read as the reverse complement.
TGCCAGTCTCCACTGTTGGGGAGTTTGGTGTTCACCAGCGTTCTTCTATTAACGCCAAACTCCTTTCCTTTCGTTCTGTGCTTGGAAGAGGAAGAGCATTTCACATACTGAAATTGGTTCCTGCCTTTCAAATTAGTAATTGTGTCATTTTACTGGATATATTAAATATTACAGATGAGAATTTTTGAATTTTTAAAACATCATTGTATTACCAAATTAGGGAAACAGAATTTAGGAATTTTTTTTAATTTACACCAAAAGCAGAGAGAGAAATAATAGTAAGATCACATGCTAACTATAGTAAATGATGATTTGGCTGGCATTAATAATCTGCAAATCTCTACTAATCAGTTCTTTGTCATTACAGCAACAATTTGGGTTCATGGTGATAAAGAGGGGAAAATACTAGGATACTGCATCTTTATAGAAAGATAAAAGCATGATCAGATTGGTTACCTTATCTAATTTTTGAAGAGGGAGACTTGTGTAGGTTTTTCTGGTGCTGGTACATAGTAGGTACTTAAATACTTGAACTGAATTAAACTTTCTACATTTTAAACATGTAATGTTTTGGTCAGCACATGTTTATTGTCAGCCGCTCTGGGTCAAACACCCTACTGGGCCCTGTGGACGGAAACAGACCAGTCCTGTCCCTTTTGGGCCTTCAGTCAAGGACAGCATGGGATTCTTGTGTCCTCTGGAACAAAGCAAATGGCTTTGTTTTTTTATGTGAAATAAATTTGCCAGCGAGTTTTGTTTGCTTGGCATAACATCAGAAATGTGAACTAATCGGTGGTGAGTTCAATCTGAATGAAGCCATAAATTATAGCCACTGCCAAGGGGTATTTTAGGGACACAGTCCCCACAAGTTGCACCTCAACCAGGAAAACGTTGCACACACTCTCCCACTAAGACACGCACTGTGGTGCTACAAGCTTTGAATAGCCTTGCAGTGAGGAACCTTGTTGTTACTCTATTGCCCAGCTTACTCCCCTGTGACCCACCGTGTCCAATGGGCGTATGCCAGCAGTTACGCTTTGGGGAAAGCTAAATTATAGATCATCTTTAGAGACATTGTTTCCCCGATCAGAAGCCCTGCTCTGCTGAGCCACATTTGTCTCAAGCAGTTTCTTGGCTTCTTAGATGGAAAAACTAGGTCACACCCAGTTTCTATACACTACTAGCATGCTTATGTCCTTCCTCACTTTGAAGTGCCAAACTTCAGGAGAATAAATAGTTCTTAGGTTTCAAAGTAGCAGCCAGGGAATAGTGAACGTTACTGTAATTGTAAACCTATTTGGTAACTTCCCTCTTTTTCCCTTTGACCACTTATTCTGTTTAAAAGGATTCTGTAGCATTTTTCAGTAGTGGATGATTCTTATCAACAAAATCAGATATTAGCCATTGAGATTGGTTAAAGGAGAGTTGTAGACTTAAATAGTTTAAATTATCCCTCGTTTTCTCCTTCTTGATGACTGCCTCCCCTAGAGGGTGTTATCTTTCTACCATTTTACTCGTTAGAAACTGAGCTCATTTTAGAAAGGCTGAGTTCTCTAAAGAAGCAAGATTGGAGCCTGGGTACCTGGCACCCACAGTGACTGCCCGGGGCCTGTCTGCTGGAGCAGAGCTTTCCAGGAACAGCTCCTGCCCTCCCTAGACAGGCTTTGAGGAAATTAGGGGAATAACAGCATTTATACCTGTTAATACACCAATTGATAGAGGTAAAATACCTAGAAAAGCTGACTTGACCATAATACTTTATACAAAATAAAAGTTGAATATCGCCCACCACCTAACTCCTTGTTCATTTTTGCTATTTCTCTTATTCCCTCCACAACAGTTTTCCTCACAGTGTAGTCGATTAAAAATTTAGAACCTTCTAGAGCAAAGTTTATGACTTTGTAGGGGAGAAAAGTGTGGTCAAGTGCACTTATGTAATTTGTAGTATTAAGTTACCTCATGATTTCATAATTTTATTCATGAATGTCAAAAAATTCATTCCGAAGCTAATGTTAGCTTAAGTGAGTCACTTGAGTATGAGTTAAGAAATCAGAAATGACTTTTATATTTAACTAAGGGCCCAGTACACTAATTTGTGCACCTTGAAAGGAAATGTGGGCCACAAGGGTGCGGTGGGCACAGAGGCAGGTCTCGGCCCATCCTCTGCACCCCCGCCCGGCCCCTCCCGCCCTGGCCTCTGGTCCCCTGTTTGCCGGCAACCCTGCTCCCACCACTGCCACTCCCACGCACTGACGGCACCGGCCCTGCTCGCACCCGCTGATAGGGCAGAGCAATTGGGGCAGGCGCCAACAGCAGGTGTGAGTGGCGGCTGCTGCCCTGATTGCCTCTCAAGAGCAGGGATAGGTAGAGAAGCCCTCAGGGGCAATTGGGCCTGGCAGCCGCCACTTGCACCCACTGACGGTGCTGAGTTATTGGGACCAGCACTGAGCAGTGACTCCAGCACCAGCTGTGGTGTGATTGGGGCTGGCGCCAGCAGTGGGTGTGAGTGTCAGCTCTGGTATCAGCAGCATATGTGAGTGGGGCTGACGCTGGCAGCTGGTGCAAGAGGTGGCTGCCGGCCCCGATTGCCCCTCAGGAGCAGGGTGAGGTGGAGAAGCCCTGAGGAGCGATCGGGGCCGGAAGCTGCTGGGCACCGCAGCGGGTGCAAGCACCAGGTGGGATCACGGCACACGAGAGCAAAGAATTTTCAGTAACCATTAGAGGCTTGCCTTGATGACAGTGACCAGTGCCCCGCCTTGGTCTAGTACACCCGCTCACCTGCTCCACCATCCGCCTTGGCCAACGTCCACCATGTTCTGCACACGCCCCCTGGTAGTCAGTGACGTCATAGCAACTGGTTGTTCGGTTCCACAGTTCGGTCTATTTGCATATTAGCCTTATATAGGATGCTGTTTTTGCATGAGCTTTCACATTGGAAAGTTTTTTATAATTAAGATTTTGCTATGTGTAGGATTTTAGTATCTTTAGTTAAATTATGTGGGATCTGCCTTCTCTCTCCCTCTTTTTATTATGACTTTTTGCCATAAAAATGCTCTTTTTTTTCTATTTTCAAAAGCTTGGTTTGAAGGAAATTGGGACTCCTGTATGTTTTTGTTTGAATGAAACTAGCTCAGAAAAGTTATCCCCACTAATAGTGAGCGTGCATATGAGGAGTGGCCTGGTGACTAGAAGGAACCAGCCTGGTGGGGCCACCACTCTCCCTGTGTGCATTGGAATGTGGAGTTGCTTACTATGGTTATGGTTTGGGAACTGATTTTTTTGCTGCTATTTTTTAGGGATACAGCAGGTCAAGAGAGATTCAACAGCATTACCTCAGCTTATTACAGAAGTGCCAAGGGGATCATATTAGTATATGATATTACTAAGAAGGAAACATTTGATGATTTGCCAAAATGGATGAAGATGATTGATAAGGTAAGTGTTGCATTTTTTTTTCCAGATATGAACTCTTTGCTCATGGGTGTTAATCCTTATAAAAGAAAACATATTTATGAAGCATGCTTTAATCCATATTGCAATAATCAAAGTTTTCTTATTATAAGTAATAAAAACAGGATTTTTATTCTGGTATCCTGGGCTGTTTGAACTCAAAGCCCAAATCTATAGTTCTGCCATCCTGAAAAACCAAATTGGATTTATACTTTATTCAGTGTTACAGCCTGCTTATTTCACTAAATATTCTGTCATGATGGCCTTCCTATGTCATTAACTCGGGCATGTGCCCTGACCAGGAATCAAACTTTGGCCGACTAGTTCATAGGTCGACACTCAACCATTGAGCCACACTGGCCGGGCCATGTATTGTTGTTTTTAAAGGCTGCATTCTTTTGTGTACCTTACCTTATTTCATTCTCGGTCTATTTTGTTGGATTTTTACATTTTTTTATTGATGATCATTTTTAAGTACAAAGCTTTGCCTTTATTTTGAATCATTTCCTTAGGATAGATTCTAAGGAATTACTGGTCAGAGGCTAGGAACATTGTGGTTCATATACCTAGAACCACGTTTCTTTCTAAAACGCTGTGAGCTGTCTTCATTCCACAGTAACCAGGTCTGTCTGGGACAGAGAAGATGCTCAAAGATTTGTAGAGTGAATGAACAAATGAGTGAAAAATACTGGATTGTTTTACATTTCCTGTCAGCATATGACAATGCCCATTTTTGAAATGCAGCTTCTTTTAAAATTCCACAGTATGCTTCCGAAGATGCAGAACTTCTCTTAGTTGGAAATAAGTTGGACTGTGAAACTGACAGAGAAATCACCAGACAACAGGGTGAAAAGGTGAGAGAAACCTGGGGGGCAGGAGAGAGAAGTCAGTTCCCACACTTTGTATGTTAGCAGTTGATATGCTTTACCTTTGAACAAATTACTTATTTTTTTAAATTATGAAATAGTTATACAGTATCAATCACATTCTTCTCATATGTTTGCTTTTTTTTTTTTAGCAATCTTGCTGCCTTAAATTTATTTTGAAATTGAAGAAAAAAACCCACATTATTATATGCTGCATTATTATCTAACCTGACACTATATACAGAGAAATATTTTTTTAAAGCATAAAATTGCTTTCATGATTGTCTCTCACTCTAATACTAGTATATGTTAATCTTCCTTGGAGAATCAGTGGTATTCACATTTTAAATGTCAGATACATTACAATTTTAGAAATTTGGTCACATTATTTGACTTGAAGGTCATAGTATCACTGGGTTTTGCTTTGTTATTTACTTATGTAAGAATTTTCTGCACTTAGGAACTTTACAGTTAAGCATACACCGGCCTTAACAAACCTTTAGTCCACCCCTTCCCATATAGCAGAAGCCCAAAAGGTATGATTTCCCATCGTCGGCCTCATATTCATACATTAGACAACATTGCACCCCACACAGAGGAAAAATAACTTGTTTCCTTAGTTCGCACAGCAGATAACCGGGATGCGGTTCTGTGAAGCAAGTGCCAAGGATAACTTCAATGTGGATGAGATATTTCTGAAACTTGTTGATGACATTCTGAAAAAGGTAAAAAAAATATGCATGAATGTTTTTCATCTGAAACATAACTGTTTATTATTTTTTGGTTGAGGATTTATTATTTCGAAAGGGAAGTACAGTAGTTTTTCTCAGTTTTAAGGAGCAGGTGAAGTTGTTAACTCGGCCAGAGGCATCCAGCCTGCTATAGCAGCAGCCCTTCCATCTGGTGGTTTTCAGTATCCTTGGTATTAATGTCCGGTGTCTTTTCTTAGCCTCGAATACAGTTTGGTGGAGTGACTGGCGCTGGCACGACAGTGTGCCTGTTTGTCTGACATTTGCTCTTCTTCTGTTCCTGTTTTCCCACAAGGACTAAGTTACATACAGATGGAGGAGACAGCGAATGTGCAGGGATCTGAGCCGAGAGGCCCTGGTCCTTGCCTCCCCTATTCTATCACCAAAGCCTCTCGGTGATGCTGAGCTCCAGGAGAATTGCTAGGCAGCTTCACTGAGCAGCAGCAATTTCTTCAGGCATCTTTAGGCTTACATTCAAAGATTTTTTAGTAAGAATTTCGTTATTATTACGTGTTATCTGCTCAGTTCAAACATAATTCAGAAGCTTCTAATAAAATGGCTGCTTTATTAGAAAGGTTATTTCTTTCTTCAGCAATGCTGTACCCCCTGAGAATGCAGAACCTTTTTTATGTGTTAGTGCACTGAGTTCCCATTATACTGGGCCATGAAAAAGACATGTTTATGAGATCCGTCTTGTCTCTTCTTCCTCAGGTATAAAGGGACATGATGCATCCTGAACCTGTTTTGTTTTTTGTCTTAGTATTTGAATGTCTAGTTAAACTTTGAGGATTAGAGAGTTTTATATAAAAACACTTTGCTCTTATATAATTGTACAATTTGCGGAGCACTTACCTTATACGTTGTGTAGTTAAAGTGTGTTTTTGTCTTTTGTTTATCCTGAAGATGCCTCTGGATATTTTAAGGAATGAGCTGTCCAATAGTATCCTCTCCTTACAACCAGAACCTGAGATTCCACCAGAATTGCCTCCACCAAGACCACACATCAGATGCTGTTGATTTGCTACTTTGGAGACAAAGTGGGAATGATTCCTAGAAAGGGGAAAACGTTCTATTCTGCACTACAATCATTCTGAAAATTTCCTTTCGCACTTTGTAATTCAAGTCAGAGCTATACACTAACTTGTAAATATGCAAATATGCAATCCTGGGTAAGTTTTGGTTATAAATTACATATATCCCTCCAAATTATTATATTTCATTCATTATCCCAGTGTCTAGTGCGCATACACTGGGAAATGTAGTACTTCTAATATGAAGAATGGGAGAAATGAAAGTTATAGTGTTTCTTGATATAAATAATATAATTGTCCTTGTTAATTATATTATGAGGACAGAAGATATTCTGATAAGAAGAAAGAACATGGTGCTTTGCTTACTGATTTAAAGAAAATTTGTAAAACCAGAGATTTTTTGAAGAAAAAAAAAAGCTATCTTACGTGCTTGTTCTTTATTTACAGGACATTTCCCTGGCTGTAGCATTTTTGAAGTATTGGGAGTGTTTCTAGCACAAAGCAAAGTTCCATTCATAGCCGTCATTGAAGGTTATTTATTAATGTGATATAATGGTAGAATATTACTAGTTAGAGGGTAGGATTTGACTCTGAGGCCGCAGAGTCGCTCTCATAGTTTCTGAATTGATATCCCTTATGCTTTTAAGAACTTCGAAGGTTCAATAAAGAAAGAAAACGCTGCTGTCCTAAACAAATCCTGTTTAAAGGAATTTTAAAGAGATACATTTTACTATATCAAAGAACATACTTGTATTTGCCTAAGCATTCTATACCTTTATAATGATGAAACTTCTCCCCCTTATGATGAAGCTTATTCCTGTTAATCCTAGACTGTGTTCTTTTTTTTTTTTTTTTCAGTCTGATAATGAATTTGTGAACTCTATCTTTGGTATATCTTTTATTAAACTGCACTGTTTTGTTTAGTCAAGATAAGTAATTATGTATTTGAATAACTTGGCGTGTCTTGAGTGTTGTGATATGAAAAGCATTGTGGTCTTTCTACACTAATAAAATTTTGTATTTATGAATAACAGTTGAGTTGCCACATTTATTGTGTAATTATTACTGTGTGTGTGTGTGTGTGTTTATAATTTGAATATCTGATGATAATCTTCATATACTCTACTTCTTAATCTTTTGAGTATTTTAGATAAGACAAATACAGTGTCCTTCACTGTGAAAAAAATTATTTGGTAGTTTCTCAAAATACTTAACAGGATAGAGTATGACCCAGCAATTCTGCTTCTGGGTATATTCCCCCCAGAATTGAAAGCAGTAACACAAACATACTTATACACGTGTGTTCATAACAGCATTATTCATAATAACTAAAAGGTGGTGAGGGATTAGTGATTAATTGGGATAGATTTTGTTTGGGAAGATAGGGGAGGGTGGGGGTAAGGGGAGAGATCAACCAAAGGACTTATATGCAAGCATATAGGCTAACCAATGGACATGGACAACAGAGGGGGGAGGGCATGAGTGGTGGGATAAGGGGTAACATGGGGATAAGGATACATATGTAATAACTTAATAAAAAATTTTAAAAAAAGATTAAAAACTTCTGGAACTGGATGATGGTGATGGTTGCACAATAATGTGAATGTACTTAATGCCACTGAATTGTACATTTTTAAATGGTCAAACATATATAATGTCCTCAAGAAAAAAAATTTTTTAGTGTATATGCCACCAAAGTGAGCACAGAATTTCTTATGTATGTACCTTTCATCATCTAACAGTTAGCCATGGGTTGTGCTGATCGTTTACCTGTTATCTCACCTCCATGCCTACCCTCTAGGCCAGTGGTTCTCAACCTGTGGGTCGTGACCCTTTCACAAGGGTCTCCTAAGACCATAGGAAAACACATATATAATTACATATTGTTTTTGTGATGAATCACTATGCTTTAATTATGTTCAATTTGTAACAATGAAATTGGGGGTCACCACAACATGAGGAACTGTATTAAAGGGTCGCGGCATTAGGAGGCTTGAGAACCACTGCTAGGCTCTGCTGTCTGCTCTCAGAGCTGGGACTCAAGGATTTTCCAGGCCCTCCTGCTCTTCCTGTAAGACCTGCTGATTGGAGAAACCAAGGACTGGGGAGGAGAAAAAAAGGGATTTGCTTGCCATTTTGCCTTCCCATCAGCCCCTGTGGTAACACCCTACAGCTGGCTCTAGCTTCCAGCTTCCTACAGACCCCCTAGCTTCAGCGTCACTGCACCCCACTGGACATACCAGAGAATTGGGCTGGTCAGCCTGTTATCTGCCACATACCCGGGCCATCCCAGCACCTGTTAGACAGCTCTCCTTAGTCCATGTCCCTTCCAGGTCCTGCTCCTGCTCAAGATCTGAGCGCCTGCCATGCCACACCCCTCCTCAGAGCATAGGCCAGCCTGCAGGATCCTCCTTAGCTCCTACGTTTTGGCAACACTCCTCCCTTTTTGTCCCCCAGCCCCGCGAGTATCGGTTGCTTCCTTTAGTTGTTGATCACTAAGTTACCTCAGTATTCTCTTTGTCGGTTTAGCATTTTAACAACTCTGTGGCTAGTTCTCTGTATCAAATCCCTCTGTTTAATGATGCCTTTTCCTGACTGCTAGAGTACTTGCTATCAAGAGTGGTCTCAGGAAACATCCTCAAAGATGAGTTTAAAAAGAAAAAAAATGTTTGCCATGGGCATTTGTGGCTAGCTCAGTAATCTGTAGTCTGATTCATATTTTGACTCAATCTTAGCACCTGCATTTGTGCCTGTCAGCTGTGGTGTTAAGAAAAGTACCATCTTGTTCAGTAGAGAGATCTTGGGATTAAAGGTAGGACTTTGCAAGAAGTATTAGTGTGGTTTATATGGTTCTTGAGTTTGATTACATTTTTGTTCTCTGGCTTTCCAGTATAGTTGTATGTTTTTCCTCTAGTTAGGATTTTGTGACAGTAGGACTAGGACTTTTAGTTTCTATACTATTGTCCTCTACAATTTTTTAGGGGCTGGTTATTCAATATCCATTTTGTGTATGCTTCTCATGACTGGTGGCCTGTCTTGCCTATATCATGACCCTAAATAGCCCATTGTGTGATAAGCTGAAACTCAATTTCTTCTCTCTTGTGTTTTAAAGGGAACTCTATTAAACAGTTGTAAATATACATTATGTTTTTATAGCTCATTATCTTAGTGTTTCATCTGATTCTCAAAAAACCGAGATGAGTAGATAAAGGTGTAAAATGAATGTTGATTATCCATGTAGAAGGAGATGAACAAAATCCAAGAAAGTACAAATAAAAACCCCTGAAGACTCCAAGTTCTGTAGATTTTGTTATAGCTAAAAATCATATTTTCGGTCTGTGAACTTGATAATAAACTTAGTTGAAATTCACCTTCATGGAGAATTAATAGTGGATTCAATGACTTTGAATATAGTGGGGATATAACAGGGTTATTCTGTATGTACAAATCTCCCTTCTCTTTTTCACCTTCTGTATCTTAAAGCACTATTTCAAGTTGGTAGGCAGTTTAATTTAATGGTTTTGAAGTTCTGCATTTTGAAATTGAGTGAATATTAGTTAATGACAACAAAGCAAAGAGATTAGTCTTGTTTGTTTCTAGCTATAAAGCAAACTGCCTAAAATTAGTTGGTTGTTTTTTTTGTTTCTTCATGAGTGACTTACATTGCCAGGGAGAGAAAAAATGCTTGTCAGATAGATTATTTATTGCCTGGAAGTTACAACTAGGCCCACAGACTGCAAATACATTCGGACAGGACATGACATTCAGCCTGTTCTTTAGGTTCCAATACTGTAGTCAGCTGGAACCATGAAATGCATTGCATGGCTGCTCTATTCAAGGCTCTGTGCTTAGGTGCTGTAAGGGATACAACCAAGATAAATACTTCCGTCACTGCCCTTAAGAAGTTCATCAAGCCCTAGCTGGTTTAGCTCAGTGGATAGAGCATTGGCCTGTGGACTGAAGGGTCCTAGGTATGATTTTCCGGTCAAGGGCACATGCCGGGTTGCAGGCTCGATCCCCAATGTGGGGTATGCAGGAGGCAGCTGATGAAATTTTCAGAGTACTTGACTAACT
>NW_006290305.1:5057678-5059699 GCF_000327345.1 Myotis davidii | reverse complement strand
TTTTTTTTTTTAAAGAAATTCAACAAGTGCTAGAAACAGGCCCAAGAGAATGAGACAGCTTCTGTCGTGAAAGAACGGATGATGCTCACTCCTGGGGAGCAGATGAGGTAGAGCCAAGGCCAGTTGGGGAAGCTGGAAAGTGGAGGCATCTTCTTCCTTGGCCTCCAGGAATGAGTAGGCTGTTCACTAGTGACAAGGCAGACCTGAGGAACAGTGTATCCAAAAGCCAAAAGGGACCGTCTGATAGGAGGGGACTGTACATAGTGAAGCATGCATTGCCTGCTGCCCCAATCGGTTACGGCTTCCTAAACCCTTGGCTGCCCCTTGTAAATGTCTGATAGTGACAGGCAATTACTGGAAATGTTGAATTGCCTGCATGCACACACAAACCTAAAACATGTCTCATGTCAATGCATTATCACTGAAAAGGGGTCTGGAAGCCTGCCTTTGTATTTTAGCAAGGGTGAACTGATGAGTGGTCTTATGAACCAGTTAGCTCGGTTCCATGGGCTTAACAATAAAAAACCCTAATTTTACCAGATCTTTCTTTTAAAAAAAATTGTAGACCTTTCTGATGCCACTCCAAATACAGTTCAACAAATGCTTGTGATTAAACTAGGGTTCATTCCATTATATTAAAGAACGTAGGTTTTTTTAAAGACAAAGAATGCTACCCCTTAGCCGACTCTAGTTCTGAGGCTCTGAGGAAGACTATGGTCTCTGCGCCTCAGACCTGTCTGTCCTTAGAGGTCATCAGCTTTACCCTTTAGGGTCAGCTAGTTAAGCCTGTGGTTACCTCAGCCCAATAATGATCTCCAACCAACTTGTTAAAATTTAACTCAGAAAACAGCTTTTCATTCCATAATTCAAAGCAGCGGGTTTCAGTGTAAGTAACTTGTTAGTTTGGGTTCCCATCAATTTATAATCAGTCATTCACAAATAACTGGGTGTTAGGTCTTGCCTTGGATTGAGCAGGAGAGAGCTGGGAGGAGGAGGGCATTGGGTACCTAAGGGGAATCATGAAAATAAGGTAGGAAAATGGTTTAGAAAGAAAATGAAGCCAAAGCTAACTGGGCCAACCTCCATTTGGATCTGTCTCCCTCCCGCCAGGCTGGGACAGAAGTATGAGACATTCACACAACAGGCCGTCTCCTCAAGGTCCTGCTGCTGCTGCTCACTCTCAGATGCCGCCTCCGCCACACACAGCATCAGGCACCGAGGGGGGTGTCTGCCCTAAGTGTGCCCTGGATGGAAGTCCTGCTTGTCACCCCAGACATAATCCATCCAATTTCTCCCTTCCTCTCCTGTATATTCAAGTTGGCCCCTTAGCTTAGACTAGCCTGTTCCCTGGACCTAAGTCAGCTCAGATTTCCACATGTTGGGAAAGCTCTCCTCTGACTCCCGCTGGAGGCCCCCTCTCCTCTGCAGCTCCTCCTTTTGAAGGATCCTTTCACACTTGCTATCTTCGCTCTCCGCCCCCAGGCTCATTTCCCAATCCACTGCTGCCTGGCTCCCAACCACAGCTCCGCAAGGACTCTGCTCTCCAAAGTCACCAACAGCCCATTGTGCTAACGCCCAGTGGATGGGTGAGCGTCAGCATGCTTGATGTCTCCACAGCACGGAGCACCCAGAGAGCCTTTGGGGCCCAGAGACCCCTGAAATAACCCTCAGTGTCTAGCTGGCCCTTAAAATGAGACTGTCTCATGGGCAACAGTACGGATTGTCTCAGTAGTGGTCAGGAATGTGGTCCTTAAAGCCAAATTGTACCACTTCAAATCCTGCCCTGACCGTTTCCCAGCTCTGTACTCACTTGGTAGGTGTATTTGAGAAGTGGGGATAATACTGGATGGTAACTTCTTCATAGGGTTGCTGTGAGGATTACATGAGTATCTGTATACTTCCTGTAACAATTCTGACACATAGCTAGTACTCAGTAATTAAGTATTACTGTGGTAAATTTTTAAACATATTTTTAAATAATTTTAGATGGACAGGAAATTGCAAAAATACTCAAATTAACA
>NW_006290305.1:5057107-5057620 GCF_000327345.1 Myotis davidii | reverse complement strand
TTCCCTAGTTTCCCTAATGATAGCATCTTATATAACTAGTAAAATTTCAAAATCAGGAAATTGACATTAGTACAACACTATTAACTAAGGTGTAGACCTTATTCTAATTTCACCAGTTAAATTTTTTTCTTAATGATTATGTTCTTAGTTACCAGAGGAATGGGGGGCTGGGGGACTGAAGGGATTGAGAAGTACAGACTGGTAGTTACAAAATAGTCATGGTGATCTAAAGTACAGCATAGGGAATACAGTCAATAATACTGTAATAACAATGTGTGGTGTCTGCTGGGTCCTGGAAATACCAGGGGAACACTTTGTAAAATACTTTATATGATTGTCTAACCACCATGCTGTACACCTGAAACTAATACAAGATAATATTGAATGTAAACTGTAACTTAAAGTAATAAAATAAGCCCTAGCCAGTTTGGCTCAGTGGAATAGAGTGTTGGCCTGCGGACTAAAGGGCCCTGGGTTCAATTCCAGTCAAGGGCACATGCCCAGGTTGCAGGC
>NW_006290305.1:5037333-5038724 GCF_000327345.1 Myotis davidii | reverse complement strand
AAGTAGGTGTTTTGAAAGACAAAGAATGCTACCCCTTAGCCGACTCTAGTTCTGAGGCTCTGAGGAAGACTATGGTCTCTGCGCCTCAGACCTGTCTGTCCTTAGAGGTCATCAGCTTTACCCTTTAGGGTCAGCTAGTTAAGCCTGTGGTTACCTCAGCCCAATAATGATCTCCAACCAACTTGTTAAAATTTAACTCAGAAAACAGCTTTTCATTCCATAATTCAAAGCAGCGGGTTTCAGTGTAAGTAACTTGTTAGTTTGGGTTCCCATCAATTTATAATCAGTCATTCACAAATAACTGGGTGTTAGGTCTTGCCTTGGATTGAGCAGGAGAGAGCTGGGAGGAGGAGGGCATTGGGTACCTAAGGGGAATCATGAAAATAAGGTAGGAAAATGGTTTAGAAAGAAAATGAAGCCAAAGCTAACTGGGCCAACCTCCATTTGGATCTGTCTCCCTCCCGCCAGGCTGGGACAGAAGTATGAGACATTCACACAACAGGCCGTCTCCTCAAGGTCCTGCTGCTGCTGCTCACTCTCAGATGCCGCCTCCGCCACACACGGCATCAGGCACCGAGGGGGGTGTCTGCCCTAAGTGTGCCCTGGATGGAAGTCCTGCTTGTCACCCCAGACATAATCCATCCAATTTCTCCCTTCCTCTCCTGTATATTCAAGTTGGCCCCTTAGCTTAGACTAGCCTGTTCCCTGGACCTAAGTCAGCTCAGATTTCCACATGTTGGGAAAGCTCTCCTCTGACTCCCGCTGGAGGCCCCCTCTCCTCTGCAGCTCCTCCTTTTGAAGGATCCTTTCACACTTGCTATCTTCGCTCTCCGCCCCCAGGCTCATTTCCCAATCCACTGCTGCCTGGCTCCCAACCACAGCTCCGCAAGGACTCTGCTCTCCAAAGTCACCAACAGCCCATTGTGCTAACGCCCAGTGGATGGGTGAGCGTCAGCATGCTTGATGTCTCCACAGCACGGAGCACCCAGAGAGCCTTTGGGGCCCAGAGACCCCTGAAATAACCCTCAGTGTCTAGCTGGCCCTTAAAATGAGACTGTCTCATGGGCAACAGTACGGATTGTCTCAGTAGTGGTCAGGAATGTGGTCCTTAAAGCCAAATTGTACCACTTCAAATCCTGCCCTGACCGTTTCCCAGCTCTGTACTCACTTGGTAGGTGTATTTGAGAAGTGGGGATAATACTGGATGGTAACTTCTTCATAGGGTTGCTGTGAGGATTACATGAGTATCTGTATACTTCCTGTAACAATTCTGACACATAGCTAGTACTCAGTAATTAAGTATTACTGTGGTAAATTTTTAAACATATTTTTAAATAATTTTAGATGGACAGGAAATTGCAAAAATAGTCAAGTTACCATGTACTCTTTCC
>NW_006290305.1:5016545-5036602 GCF_000327345.1 Myotis davidii | reverse complement strand
GGTTAGGCTTATATGCATGCATACAAGTCCTTTGGCTGATCTCTCCCTCTTACCCCCACCCTAAAAAATAAATTAAAAAAATGAAATTAAAATAATAAATTAATAATAATCATGTTCTCTTTCTTGAATCTCTCCTTCCTTTTGGCTTCTGTGGCCCCTAATGTCAGTGTCCTCAGAATAGTTGTAAGCATCTCTTCCTCTGCTTGTCTTTTAGGTGTCACGGTCCTGGGGCAGGGGCAGGCCTCTTGGCTTCTATCCCATTCATCTCCTCGCTTCTTTCAGTTTTATGAGGTAGGGAATGGCCATGTACTTCATGACAGGCTGCGCCTCTGCCATGGGGTGGACACACCCGCCGTGATCATTGCATCCATTTGCTGCTGATTGGGGATGAGCCTGTGGCCACAGTCTTTGTTTTCTTCTTCAAAACTACCTTGAAGTTTATTTGAGGTGTTTTGTTTCTTTAATGTATTGGTTTCATTTGTAGGAAACTTCACAGCACTTACTTCTTACTCTGCATGTAACAACCCCGTCCCTCATTCATCACCACTGATAGGAACATGTCGCTGCTGTGTTTCTTCTCGGTGCAGCATCTCTTCCCAGGAGGCCGGCTGATGGCTGCGTGGCTGTCTTCCACTTCTGCTCAGCAGTCGTTTCTCACACGATCAAACTCAATGAGAAACCGGATGAGCTGACCCTTGGCTCTTTAAATATTGGTTCCTTTGTCACTTCTCTTCTCCATCTTCCCCATGACTGATCCCAAATTAACTTACCCCATTAGAAAGCCACTAGAAGTGTTAAGTGATTGTGCATAAACTGAATACCAAGAATGATGCTGGATGGAACAGCCTGGGTGACCATTCATTCAGTCTAACGTTTGCATAACCTTTTTATTTTTCACAAAAATGAAGGCAGCCCAACCATCTGCTTGGCACTTGTAAAACATATGGGTTGTTCTTAATCCACTACACAAATTACCCACACGCCAAGCTGTTAAATTGAACACAAGCTTCAAATATCTGCTGCTCAACTTTATCAAAAATTCTGGGGTGCGGAGTTCAAAAGTCACACTCCGTTCCTTTCTTTAGTATTGTTCCCCATGTCAGGATAGCTCATAGGAGAGCTGGATAAAGAAACCCATGGTCTTGCCCCAGTTGGTTTGGCTCAGTAGGTAGAGCTCGGCCTGCGGACCGAAGGGTCCCGTGTTCATTCCAGTTGAGGGCACATGCCGGGCTCAATCCCCAGTGTGGGGTGTGCAGGAGGCAGCTGATCAATGATTCTCATCATTGATGTTTCTATCTCCCCCTCTCCCTTCCTCTCTAAAATCAATAAAAATATGTTTTTAAAAAAAAAAAAGAAAAAAGAAACCCATGGTCTTGACTTCTTGGAATTGTTTTCACAATACTTTGATGTCATGCCTTCAACTAACACAGAACGACCTTAGGAAAACTCTTGTGGAATCCATTATTACCTTAAGTAAGGGCTTAAATTGTAAGCCTAAATTCCTACTTATTTATTTTTTACTCAATTCCTTTGAGAAATTATCTGACTACAATACAATGAAATATTTTAGTGGTCCTGGAATAATCGCCAAAGTGCTTCTGCAATAATTCAAACTGCCCATTAGGAGGAGCCAGAGCACTAATGATAAAAACTGCAGGTTAAAGTATTTACAAATGGTGCAATTTCTATGCTTTCTATTATGCATAAAAGGCATATATAATTCAAATGTATCATTCGATATCTACATATGGTATAATTTAGAAGAGTAATATAAATCTTTAAAATTATGCCCTACATTTTAACAGTAATTTGAACAGACCTAATGAATTCAGTTTGAACTCGGGAATTTTTCTAAACAGAAGGCTGAAGACTTTTAAGCATAAAGAAGTGAAAGAAGTAAACAGAGTACAATAATAGTTGTTTATTTTTAATCCTCACTGAAGCATATGTTTTTTACTGATTTTAGAAAGAGGGAGGAAGGGAGGGAGGGAAGAGAGAGAGAGAGAGAGAGAGAGAGAGAGAGAGAGAGAGAGAAGAGAGAAACATCAATGTGTGAGAACATCAATCTGTTGCCAAACCTGCAACCTTTCGGTACACAGGACAGCACTCCAACCCACTGTGCCATAGGGGCCAGGGCGATAATAGCTCTTTTCAATTCTCTAAGTCAAATTGTCCCCCTGTTGTTTAAGCCAATTTGAATTAGGTTCTCTGTCACAGTATAAAAAGTTCTAACAGGTATATTAGCGGGATTGTTGCTTTTATCTTTCAATAATAAAACCTGTTATTTATGAAGAGCTTTGTGGTTTACAAAGCATTTGCAAAAAAGGAAAAAGAAACCAGAGAATATATGAGTTTGTGTTTTACTGGACAACTTTTTTGCCACATCTTTTTTTTTTTTTTTTAGAAAGTCACAAAGTATTTGAGAGCAAGCTCTGGAATGAGGCATTCATTCAAATTGTGGTCTCCATGATTTCTTGGCGGAGCAAGAAAGGCCTATATGTGGCTAATAACTTTGTAAATTCTGTGAATTTATAAGTTATGCATTGGCCATTGTCACTCAGGGTTAGGGCTTGCTTTTCAGGTTAGCCTCTGAGAGATAGTGTCCGGGAGGAAAAAAATTTTACCTACCATCAAGGTTCTTCTAGCTGGAAGAACCAATAACCAATAATAACAGGAGACAGATTAGCAGAAGAAAACAAATTAAAGTTTAATAACATGTATGCCTCCTGGAACATTGAGTGACTTGCCAACATGTTAGAAGACATCAAGACATCACCTTAAATACCACTTTCAGCTGAAGAAAAAGAGATGCTGAGAGTGGAAAGTCAGGTATGGGAGGCTCCCAGGAGAAGCACAGCGAACAGGGGTAAGGTTGTTATGCAGACCTAAGACCCCGCCTTCTCCGTTGCTGTAAAGGCAGGCCTGGTACTAGGGAGGCGTTGTCACAACGGAGATTCCCTTACAAATGTAAATGTTCTCTAGAAAGTGTGGCTTCTACTGGTTTTTCAGAGCTGCTCCCAAGTCTGACCTTTCATAAACTTAGCCAGTCTAAAGCAACCAAAATCCCAAAGACGCATATTTTAAGGCAAACTCCATGCCCCTTTGTCAACATAAGAATTATCCAAACCTGTAGAGGATTTCTAAAAATATTTTTAACTGAATTTGAGAGCGGGGAAGGGAGAGGGAGGGAGAGGGAAACGTCAATGTGGAGTGAAACAGCAACGGCTGCCTCCTGCACGCCTCCCATTGGGGATGGAGCCTGACACTGGGCCACATGCCCTGACCGGGATCAAACCAGCAGCATTACGGTGCATGGCATGATGCCCAACCAACCGAGCCACGCCGACTAGGGAAAACCTGTAAAGAAGTTTTATGAGTTTATTTGAGCCAAACTGATAACCATCTCCAGGAAGCAAAATCTCAACAGATTGAGAAAATGGTCCAGAGGATGGCTGTTTTGCACCTTGGTTTATACATTAGCTTAAAAGGAGGAGGCATAGGGAACATGACATGAAATCCATTGGTGGCGTGACAATAAACCAGTAATCATTTCTGTCAAAAAAGGGAGTTTAGACAAACTGCCGTTTTGGCTCATGTGACCTGCAGCTCCCCTGGGGGCCACCATTTTGAAAGGGCAAAGGTCAACCCCGCCCTTTTTCCTTTAAATTAGCCAATTGCACAAGAGTGTGAGCCTAAGCTCTGACCAATCAAGAGTGTGGGACAGATGGCATTGGTCAGGCATAAAACCCTGAGCAGACTGCCCGCTCAGTGACGTGCTGCCAGACTCTGTTGGTATGCACCCTTCTGCAGGAGTAAAGACAGCTGCCTTGCTGTCTGGCTCCCGAGTATGCTTTGTGTTCTACCAGGACCCCTGATTTTGGGGGCTTGCCTTACAGTGGCAGATTAAGGTGTTGGGAGAAAGAAAAATAGGGAAATACCTGGAATTGGATAAAAAGTAAAACAAGATACATATTTATTTTACATTGTTTGTAAAACACATATTTGGAATACTATTTGGAATAAAGTAAATGGTTTTTTCAAGATGAAAAAAAAAATGGCCCTGGTCAGTGTGGCTTGGTTGGTTGGTTGGAGTCGTCATCCTGTGCACAGAAAGGTTACTGGTTCAATTCTGGGTCAGAACACACGTCCAGGTTTCAAGCTCAATCCCTGGTAGGGGGTGTATAGGAGACAGCTGTTCATCTCTCTCCTTCTCACTCCTCTCTCTCTAAACATCTATAAACTATTCTTTTTTTAAAAAAAAGGATATTTTCCCTCCCCATGCCTAACCTTTGTGTTCACCTACCCTCCCCATGCCTGCCGTTGGCATTCTTACTGTATCCTATGTATTTTTTTAAGATAATAAATAACATTAATGGCACACAGAGGTGGATTCAGGGAACGAACAACATAACAATGAGGGGTTCTGTGGTTTTGTGCTCTGGTACAGTAGGTGTGCCAGGAGGGCTCTGGAAAAGAAGATTCCTCTGTTATCTTAGTCAGTGGTTCTCAACCTTCCTCATGCCGCGACCCTTTAATACAGTTCCTCATGTTGTGGTGACCCCCAACCATAAAATTATTTTCATTGCTACTTCATAACTGTAATTTTGCTACTGTTATGAATCATAATGTAAATACCTGATATGCAGGATGTATTTTCATTGTTTGTGACCCACAGGTTGAGAACCGCTGTCTTAGATGCAAAAGACAATAGACAGGCTCACTTAGGTAAAGATGACCTTTGTCTAGTCCGGCCCAGGACGTGACTACCTGCCATGACTCGTCTTTACGTAGGAATTTTTATATTCTGACCATCCCATGTGGTTGCTTTCTGTCTTTGAGTTTGGAAGGCCCTCCATGCAGGCCTCACCGTTTCATCCGCACCTTCAATAGGAAGGCTGGGGACAGGTTATAATGCCTGTATCGGCAAGTCCTGGTGGAATGTTCCAAGAGTCCTCCTACTTCAACAGTAAGAGCCGAGTAAGAGCCAGACTGGCCCACTGGGGTATCATATCTCTCACCAGATGGATAAGGGTGGTCACTTGGAGAACAGATTTGATAAGAACTGTGAACACCTGCTGCTTTGGCCTAACTAACCATAAATCATGCCTGCTCAAAACCAGCCTGACCTTTTTTTTTTTTTTTGCCTGGCATAATTTAACCCCTTCCCCAACAATTTTTTTGTTAAAAACGTTTCTTTTTCAGACTAATTTTTTTATTTTGGTTCTATATAGTATTTTTGATGCTGGTTATGAAAACAGTTTGTAACT
Source organism: Myotis davidii (assembly GCF_000327345.1). Taxonomy (NCBI): domain Eukaryota; kingdom Metazoa; phylum Chordata; class Mammalia; order Chiroptera; family Vespertilionidae; genus Myotis; species Myotis davidii. The sequence continues at coordinate 5,031,335 of NW_006290305.1, read as the reverse complement.
CGTCTTTCTATAAACCATATTTTTTTACCATATTTTCTTAGTATACTCGTCGACGACTGAAAAAGAACATTTTGTGAAAACGAGTATACACGTTTCTGCCAGGGAAGGGGTTAAGAGGATGAAATTGCCACTTAAATTAAATCCAGTTTCATCTTACAAGAAATGTGTGATTTTATAGGAAGAAATACTTTAAATTCAAGGCTGTGCAAAACCTCTAGCCATCACCAGCCCTGAAATAAAACTGTTGGTTTGCTCCTGGATGCTGAGGGCGGCTGCAGCAATTGCATGTCCACAAAAGCCTGGCTTTGTCATTGCCAAGGTCATTCCCTGCCCCTCCCTGGTCACTCACTGTCCCAGGCTCCAGGCTGAGGGAGGCACCTCAGACTCTCAAGTCGTTTCTCTCTTGGCACAAAAGGTCCAGGTTGTTTCTTTTCCCCTTTGCCTTTTCTCCCTGGGCAGGGTTTTCCACTCCACCATGATACCGTTTTCTCACTAGCCCACACCTTAATTTTTAATGTCCAGCAGCAGGTCCCTTTCAGGTTTTTACTGTTATCTTTCCGTTTCCGCAATTTTCCAGTTTGCAGTTGTACCATTTTATGATTTTTTCATTTATTGTTGGGGGGAATGTTGGGGGGATGCTATAAGTCTCACATATACTTGAAGCTCTTTCCCAAATTGATGAACCCACCATTGCCCTACAAGCAAGTTTAACAGCTGCCCTGGCCTTCCATCTCTTAGAACTCCACGGGGGGTAGGTAACTGTCCTGTTGCCACGGCAACTAGCAACCTGTTGAGTCAGCTAGTGCAGGGTGTGCTTGCTGTGGGCTGGGCTCTGGCCCAGCCAGCAGACCCTCCCTCAGCATTACAGAAACAACTCTAAGGTACCTTCCAAGTCCCAGCAGTTACTGACCACCTAGCTCTCTGTTGTCGCCTGTCTTGGCAGTAACTTAGGAAGTTTGTGGCTGCTGAAGGTCCACAGAAAATTAAGTATTTTCTCTGCAAGGAAATCAGTCCTCATTCTGTCCTCAGAATAGGTTTATTTGAAAAACAGGAATGACCCTGGCCAGTGTGGTTCAGCTGGTTGGAACGTCGACCCGTATAGCAGAAGGTGGCCAGTTCAATTCCTGGTCAGGCACATACACAGATTGAGGGTTCTATCCCCAGGCGGGACACGTGCTGAAGGCAACCAGTGGATCTCTCTCTCTCTCTCTCTCTCTCTCTCTCTCTCTCTCTCTCTCCCTCCCCTTCTTCATCTCTCTCAAAAACTCAATTTTTAAAAATCCAATACTGAAAATCAATAATGAATGTCTTAAGCCGAAACGACCATCCCTACTTGGTCTTGGTGGCTGGGAGCAGGGAAGAGAAAAGGACTGAGAAACTGGAGTGGGGCAGGGAAAACAGAGAAATTTTGTATCTCATTTGCAGAGGCAGTTTTTATTGTGTTTCTAACATCTTGCCATTCGTCAGCTATGAGTAGGGAAGGGTTCCTATGACAGCCCTGTGGAATTTCTCTCCTGGATGCTTCTCTATAAACTAGCTTGAACACAACATGGAGGAATCCACAATCATTTCTAAACCACCTTGTAACAAAAGATCTCTGGCCCTAGTCTCCTGGAGAGCCAACTCCCCGAGGCAGGGGCAGGAAGGAGGCGAGGAGCTGGGGAGGGGGGACTGGCTGTCTGAGCTGCCACCCCTGTGCGGGTCCTGCGTGTGACCTCAGCTGCAGAAGCAGCTGGCAGTCTGACATTAAAGAGAAAACCCTATTGATCGGCGGTTGGCTGAGCACTCACGCACATGAAGTAAAAAAGGGCCTATTCTTTGCCTGTGTGAGTTTGCTGCTAATGATGCTGATATTAATAGCCATGCTGAAACGGAAATGCAATGTCCTCACAGGCTGCAAATGGAAGAAGTCGCCACTGGAGATGGGTGGCTGTGACGCAGCTCGTCTGCCTGGGGACGCGTAAAGCCAGCTCAGCCCATGACATCTGCTGACTGCAACCAGGAGGAGGCCCTGAGCTCCAACAGATTTCAATTTCAGATTTCAGTCTGCGGCTTACTCACTGTGAATTTGGAAAATTCGTTGGATTTTCTTTAGCTTCCATGTTCCTTCATCTAGAAAATGAGACTCTGAGGAGGATAAGAGCATATATATAAAGGTCCTGAGACAAACACTGGCTAGCGTGTTCAAATTTCTCTCATTTGCTGCCTAATAATAATAATAATAATAATAATAATAATAATGGCCTATTTCCTGAGAGCCAGGCAAACTGGCAGAAGCCAGGTTTGATTCTTGCTGGCCAGCTGCCCTTAGCCCTTCTCCTGCCACCCCATGTCTTCTGACTCTTCAGCACTTCCTCCTCCCTCTTCAGGTGCTGCCCCCTCTCCTCAGGGAGAAGCTGGGGTTGTCCTTGGCTTTCAAGGATTGATTATTGGCCACGTGGAAGCTCTTCGAAGATGATGCTGAAGTGCCAGAGAGGAGCCATATGTGACTTTGCTGGAGCTGGAGTTGGAGCCTCCGTGAGCACAGCTGTGAGTGCTCTCAGGGCCTCCCGGCCTCAGCCACGCTCCTGTCACCGAGTCCTCCGGAGAGCCTTGGGATGGTGTCACCGCCCACTCTCAGAGGAGGACACCCATGCCCAGGGCCCCTGCGGTGACCAAGGCCCAGACTCCTGGGTTTCTTTGAGTCCCAGCTCAAAGGAACATCTGCAATGCTGCCCTCCTTCCTTAATCTCATGTCCTATGGTCCTGTTTCCCACCCCAACGCTGGCTTCCGTACTTAGCGCTCCTCTGAAAGCATTTTTCTCGGTCCACTCTGCACAGCTCTTCCCTCCCAGAGACACCGCCTGCCTTCTGCCAGTGCAGACCAGCTTCGCAGTTTTGCATAGCCTACAAATGGACGCACAAGGTATCCCGCTGTTGGACTTTTGCAAGACTGGCTTCGTCTCTATCAGCTCTGGCGCTGGAGACCGGGGAGCTCCCCACTCCTGGAGCTTTACCCGCTTGCAGAGACAGTCAGGAGCGACCTCGGGAAAGAGAAGCCCTGCAGGGAAAGACTTTCCTACCAAATGCCTGATGGGAACTGTATACACTCAGGTGGGCCTCTGAGCTTGGCCTTCTGGCGCCGCAGATTCTATATGGCTTCCTGGATGATTCTCTTAGATATTGTGAGACCTGTGAACTCTAAGAAAAATCCACACGTGAAATCTAAACCAAATAAAGTTGGTTAATCAGGGTCATTACAAAGTGATGGTAATTCCCTCCCTTTGCAAAATGAGTCACTGCCAGGTTACTAGTAAATTTTTAAAAAATATATTTTTATTGATTTCAGAGAGGAAGGGAGAAGGAGAGAGAGATGGAAACATCAAGGATGAGAAAGAACCATTGATCGGCTGCCTCCTGCAAGCACCCTACTTCGAGCCTGCAACCCTGGCATGTGCCCTTGACCAGAATCAAACCCAGAACCCTTCAGTGCACAGGCTGACACTCTACCCACTGAGCCAAACCAGCTAGGGCAGGTCACTAGTAAATTTGAAGGTCTAATTGGCTTTAAGTGATTCGTCAATCTGTGGTTTTTTTTCTTTCACACGATGTGCTTGTGTATACCTGTGTGTTCCTGTGAAGGTATATGGAAGAATACATAGATTATCTTTAAACCACAAATTTACAAGTTATTGAAGATTCTTATTTCTTTATAATTCTGAGATAAAGAGAAGTCTTTACAACCGTTCAAACTTCATTATTATATCGTAACTTGAAGACTTTAGCATTAAATGCCACACAAAAAGCAAATGTACCTCAGTTGTGAAAACACAAATTGCACTGTTGGGTGCTTCTTTTTGCCTATTAATACAGATTGAATAATAAGTGGTGAATACCCCAACTTGCCATGGATGATATTGACTGGAGGGAGGGTTAGGGAGGCAGAACAGATTAGAATACAGTCTGCAGTTCTCAGCGACTGCCAGAGGTCAGCCTAACTAGTTAAGAGGGTTAGTTCATTACTCAGGCTCATTTTTATTTTTACTTCCTTCTCTCTGTGATTTTACCCAGGAAAATGGCACCGGCTGTCACCTAGGAAACTGGTTCTCATCTGGCTGGTGGAGATTGGAGACAGTGCCCTTTCTCGCTACAAATTAGCATTTGCAGCTGGGCTCTGGGTGACCTCTCCTGAGGACGGAAAGCTAATCCGATCTGGCTGGCGAAGGAGGGTGCCGGGGACCTGCCTCAGAGGGAGCTTGTTAAACTCTTTAACACGCCCATTTCTTCCCGTTTAGAGGAGGCTGCAAAGTATTTTTGTTTTGAAAGTGATTTAAAAATAATAATAATGCAATCTCTGGCTCGTAACTGTGCACGGCCCGTGGTTTCTAACTTGGGCCACCTTTCTTTTCACCGATTCCCAGAGAGCCTACAGATTAGCATGGAACTAGAGACTGGACCAGATGAAGACAAAGATGGGATTCCCAGTGAGCTATGTTAATTTTTTAAAGGGCGGGGGCCAGAGTGTGCTTGGACAATGGGGTTCCCGCCGCTTTTGTCAGCAGGGTAAGTCTTTATTCTGTGCCTTTGGCAACAGCGGCTCCTTTCTCTGCCCCATTGTGTGCCAGTTGGCTCAGCGACTTCTGGGGAGAAACCGAGTCCCAGCTGTATGCAAAGTGCGGGTCCCCAGGGAGGCGCTGAGCGCATTATTTCTCCAGCACTGGTTCCCTGTACTTCCGCCCCCTCTCTCTCTCACCTAATAACGACAGGTAACTCCTTTAGCTACCAGGCCAGGAGCTATTCTAAGCACTTCTTAAGCAGAAGATCCTTTCATTCTTACAACAGCCTACAGGGTGGGTACTGTTTGTGTCCTGATCATAGACCTGGGAACCCGCAGGTGCACAAGTGTCAGGGTTTGTCCGGCCCCAGAGCGAGCGGTGGCCAGCGGAGGGCGCAGCTGGCTCCTCCACCCTCAGCCTCCCGCCCTGGACTCAGCAGCCAGGGTGACAGGTTCAACCCAGAAGGGGGTTGTGGCGGAGGGAGGGGGGGTGGGATGAGAGGGATCTGGACCGCAGGTGCCGGAGCCCGGCTGCCACCCGCCAGTCTGGCTCTAACGCAGCACAGCTGGGGTGAGCTCTCTGTCCCAGGGTGTCTAGCGGACCTGAAGGAAGAAATGCACCCTCTGCACCTGGCACTCCCGGTCCTCTGTTGTTCCCTCCTGATGACAGCCCCACTGTGCGCAAGGCCAAGGGCAACCCCAGCCCGTGTGAACAGTCAGAACCCAAGTGAAAAGACACTTGCTTGTCTAAAGAGAGGCTTTAAATGATATACATGCACACACACACACACACACACACACATATTTGTTATTGATTTTTTTATTCTAAAACTTTTAATTTAATTTTTATTGAGGTATAATTGACATATAACATTCTCTTAGAACCAGGTGGACAACATAATGATTCAATATTTGTATATATTGCAAAATCATCACCACAATCAGTCTAGTTAACATCCAATATCAATACTACACATAGTTACATATTTTTTTCTTGTGATAAATTTTTTTTGCAGTAAAAATAGTATTTTATTACTCTCCCTCCCTCCTAGCGCCCTCTCAATCCCCAGTACACTTTTCCCCTCATTCCCACAGCAACATTACAATCAGAAAAAAATAAGTTTCAGAGGCTGGGATTTGGGGGTGGGGGATAGTATGGGTAAAAACAGTCAAATCATAATTGGAATTTTCAAAATAGGTTCTCCACTTAGTCATCATCTTATCATCTTCTCCCTCACCTTCAGATCCTCATTTTCGCTTCTGATCCTTCATCTTCCTCATAGGCTACTTCCCTAGAAGAAGGTTATACCCTTTTTCATCCTCCTCTTCCTCTCCACTTACATCCTCCTCTTCATCTTCCTCCTCCTTATCCTCATCCTCCTGGTCTTCCGCTACCTGAGCATCCTCATCATACTCTTCTTTAAACAAATATGTATGTTTTTATTGATTTTTTTTTAGAGAGAGAGAGGAAGGGAGAGGGGAAGAGAGAGAGAAACATTCATGAGAGAGAATCACCAATCAGCTGCCTTCTGCACACACCCCACTGGGAATTGAACCTACAACCCAGCCATGTGCCCTGACCGGGAATCAAACTGGTGACCTCTTGGTTCATGGGTTGATGCTCAACCACTGAGCCACACCAACTGGGCACCCATCATACTCTTCCTCATCTTTGTCCTCCTCATAATCATCCAGGCCCACAGCATAGTCCTAGCCAGGGGTCTCCTTGTCTTCCTGGTCTCTGCAGAGGCTCCCACACTGGCAGAATTCAATCAACAAATGCCAAACCCATCATCTTGAATTTTAGGACTTTGAAGGCACTACCAGTTCCACTCCCTTCTCATGATGAGAACTTTTAAGATTTACTCTCTTAGTAGCTTTAAAATATGCAATACATAGTCACCATGCTATACATTACATCCCATCGTAACATGGGTCAAAATGCTACATGGGGATTCAGTGCCACACTAAAATGTCACACAGGACATTCTTGTCCCACTGTGTGCACTTGCAGCCCCTCACTATGTGTCTTGGGTAAGGCAATGTTGGGGGTTGACAACACCCTCAAAGTTCCTGTCCTCAGTGTATCTCTGGCCTCAGGGGTCTGTTTATCGTGGCAGAGGGCAGGCTCTGTGGGAACAGGCAGCCTCATTTATTTTAACTTCAAAGCACTTGCATTTCTTAAAAATACTTTTTTTTATTGATTTCAGAGAGGAAGAGAGTTTGAGAGAGATAGAAACATCAATGATGTTTCCAATTATAATGTTACGATGGGTCAAAATTCTACCAACAAAAACATGACTTGTGTTAACAGAAAGCCCTAAAATATTGATAAAATTTAAGTTCACAAACAAAAGAAGAAGAAAGAAGGGGAGGGGAGCAGAGGGATGCACAGAAAAGGAAAGCATCTCCCTGAAGGGAACCTGCCAAGCAGGGACTGAAGTCAGCGCCACGCCTCTTTAGACCCTTCATGCTAATTCATAAAAGCCTGCAACCTGGGCATGTGCCCTTGACTGGAATTGAACCTGGGACCCTTTAGTGTGTAGGCTTACACTCTATCCACCTAGCCAAACCAGCTAGGGCTCCATATTCTTTTTCATTTTGGCTCAAAGGTGGCTTTGTTCCAACGAATAAATTATCCTGAAGACAGAGGCTATCTACTATCTACACTCTGGATTGTGGGGCTTTGTTTAAAGAACATGACAAATTGTTGCCTGGTCTCATGGCAACCCCAAGCTGTTGGTTGGCCCTGGTTTCCCCACTCAGGAGGGGGTTTAGGAGTAGGCCCAGCTGAGTTCTCCTCACAGGGAACATGCCCAAGCAACTCAGCAAAACCCTGATTTGCTTACAGTTATTAGCCACTCTGATTCCCCATTGACACATTTAGTTTGGGGTATTGTCATATCCCCAATCAGGAGGCCTCAAAATTGACAGATGGCAAGGGCATCTTTCTTTAGAATAAGGAGCAGGGAAGGAGCCTTAATAATTGGGGGGGAAACTGATTTGGAAAAGATAAAAATGGTCACCTCCTTTCTAGACCATTCTTTACATTTTTCACCAACTCCTCCCACCTTCGTCAAGGGAAAGCTGTGTGCCCCAGTGCAGCACCCATCTTCTCTTGTCACCAGAAAGGGACCCGGCCCAGAGTGGGTCTGCCTCTAGCCAGCCTGTAGTGTGTGGGTTTTTTACTTCATGCAGGAAAGATTTCACAACACAAGTCCAGGTGATTTTGAGAGTACATCTATAAAGGTTGGGGACAGCGAAATTGAGGAAGAGCTTAGGATAGAAGAAGCATCAGGAAAAAGCCTAGGCGGTGCTCTGCTTTGGCTCTCTAGAAACGTTATGGGAAAGAAGTGAGCCACATGGGCTGTGTGGACTCACCGAGAAGTAAAAGTCACAGTGACAGAAGTGAGCCAAGGTGGAGCTGCTGTCAGTTCACTAAAAAGTCAAGGAAAAGGGGGCCTTAGAGACAGGTTCAGGGAGTTGGCCAGGGACAATCTGCCACTGCCTGCTGCTCCCCTGGTTGCAAGTCTTATGGAGACCTTTACAGCTTAGGAGAAAGAGAGCAAAAGCACCTGCCTTCCTTTATCTTCAGGGTTTTTATCTGTTTTCTAAAGGTGGGGATTTTAGGGGAAATCTCAGGGGAGGATCTCAATAGAATATTCATCAACTTTCCAGGTGTGTCCTTCAATATGCTGATTCATCAAAATGAGTGTGTAGAGGAGTCAGGATCATTCTCTGGTCAGTGTCACCTTCAAAGAATGTCACCAAAGAGGGTCTGCCCGTGCATGGTCTGGAATGTGTAAACCATTTGCTCCTAAGTGTCTTTGGTTGGGGGAGATAAGACCTTGCGACTTATTATCTGGCTATAAATTGCTTGACCAGTTTGTTCAGCTATCTGCCTCCGTTCCCCATTCCACTTGTCAAGGAGTTTTCCTAGCTTCTTACTACCCTGCCTCATGCAGACACAGCATAATATGCTATCTTTGCTTATGTACTGGCTCCTTAACAAGACTCTTTGGGGGCTAAAATAAGGATTAGTCATTTTTGTATTCTCTGTGTTCGGCAAAATTTATTTGCTGAATGAATGAGCCTTAACTAGGCTGATCCAGATGTGTGGTGGGAAATGAAGTCAGCCAGCAGATCCTAAGACCCATTCAGTAAAACCTTCCTGACTCTGCAGATCTCTGTTGGACACACACACACACACACACACACACACACACACACATACACACACACATCTTGATGGTTATTATTTCAGGTCAGTTAAAACACCGTTTCAGTTTTAAAAAGCTTTAAATGGCTGTCAGAGCTAAATGCAATAGTTCATCCAAATAGAATCCAAAAGTAAGGCTTCCACAGCCTTACTTCCAGACAACACACAGCTCTTAAAGCAGTGGTTCTCAACCTTCTGGCCCTTTAAATAAAGTTCCTCATGTTGTGACCCAACCATAAAATTATTTTCATTGCTACTTCATAACTGTAATGTTGCTACTGTTATGAATCGTAATTTATATATATATCTCAAGGTTTCAAATTGCCTTTTGTCAACCTTGTCAGCTCCTTAGGGGCTGGTCAGAAGTGTACCTTTGAGTTTTCAGTGAACAAGAGTTTGCTGAGGAAAGAAATGTCAATAAGATGAGACACTGTTTTCTTGGTTGAGTGACTGTTCTGGGACTTGGAGTGTCATTTACATATAAACAGTGTAACTGTGTGAAAGCAGGAGCTAGCCTGCATTAGGTTGGTGTTTGATATGCTAATTATAATACTCTATAATCTATGCAGGCTGTTCGGAAAGAGAATTGAGAATTGGAGAGAACCCTGTGAGGTTAAGTGACTTGCTCAAAGGGCACATGGCTGACAAATTGGAAATTTTCTGTGTCTTTTGAATGTGCAAAAGGTCTTACATACAAAAATATTTCATTTAATTCTCTCAACAACTCTTGGGTGGATTTTTAGGACTATTATTGCCATGCTGTTGGTGAAGAGGGGAAATCATCGAGAGGGAAGGTAAGCCACAACGTGCCCAGACCCTCTCTGCTAGCGGGGAGGTATCCACTGAGGCCCATTGAGGTTTCCATTGAGATCAGTCTGGTCCCAAAATGAGACATTTGCAGGGTGTCCCAATTCTTAAACCAGCAAAGAACATTACAAGTCAGGAACAAAAAATGTAAAAGTGTGTTTTTTCCATTTCCTCCTTCATTTGAGTGTATGTAACAGTATAGATGTGGTATATTCTCTGTTCTTAATTCAAAAAGTAAAAAAGTAAACATTCAGCTTTACATAAAATAGACAAAGATAGATATAGCTAGCTAGCTAGCTAGATGATAGATAGATAGATAGATAGATTTTTCCTTTGTTCAAGAAATTTCTCAGCAACTAGCAGGGCCTCTCTCAGGCTTATCCTAAAAATTTTATAGTCCTGTCCTGGTTGTCCATGCAGGATAAAGACAGAAATGGTGGGATTTATATGCTGCAAGCCCACTTTAGGCACTCAGCTCCCCGTGGTCCGCCCTGGAGGTGGCCAAGCATGCTGTGATAGGAAATTGGAAGTCAGTCATGACCCAGAGCGGCTTGGATGGTGTGCAGGGGTGGAGCTGAGGGACTGAGGTAGGGGGATGGTGGAGGAGATGGGTGATGGCTCTGACTGGCAGAGAGTAGGTGCTCTATAACAAAGTATGCTCTGATGGATGGCTCAGAAGTCTTTGAGAAGAAGAAAGAGAAGGAGAAAGTTGAACCTTCTGGAACTTCTGGAGCCGAACTAACTAAGAAGCACAGAGAAGGGGCTTCTCTTCTAAGCCTGCTACTGTCCTCCAAAAATACCTTCCCTTTAGAATTTCAGGAGCATAATCTTGGCCATCCTTTTTCTTCCTCCCTAGATCAATACTCAGACAGAACATAGCTCCAGTGAAACCTCAATGTCCTCCCAAACAGACAAACAGGAAGAATGGAATTGTGGCAACTCTCTTTCTAATCATTAATGTGGAAAAACTGCCATGGAAGATAAGGAGCTGAAAATGTCTAAATCCGAATCCTAATAAGCTAAGTCAATTACACACACATACACACACTCATCATCATCATCATCATCATCATCCATAACCTAATGTACCTTAATAACATGGTTTTTGTATTCAAGATGCTATTATTGTCATACCAAGGCCTTTCCTAAACACTCTTGTTAAATCAGCATTTGATCCCATCACACTGTCTCTGTGCTCAATGAATATCTGAGACTGAGATACAGTTTTTGAAAGCATGGATCAAAGGCATGCTTCTTATTTACCCTGTGGCACATAAACACAACTCAAGAGCATTTTTGGTGAGCTGGCCCTTGTCCACTGTTTATTCATTGTGTAGCACAAAGGGAAGCTGGTCCAAACACATTAGTGCCAATGAACGAACACTGGAGATTCACAAGTAGGTTCTGTTTTCCCACATCTCAAAGAATCTAATTGCTTCCTTTTTTGATCCTCTCAAAAAAACATTCTCCTAGGACATTTAAACTTCTGAAGGGGTCTAAAGATAGTTAGTTCTTTCAGGAGCTCAAGGCCAGCTTTTTCTTGGATCACCACATGGGTTCGTGCTGCTTCACACTCAATCACCCCAATCAATTTTTTAATTAAAAAACTGCTTCTCCACCTTTTCAAATATTAATGTATGTAGAATTAGTTTGAGCATAACTCTCCCTTCCTGTAGCAACTCCATGTACTACCAAAGCCTCCGATTCCGGATCAATATAAAACCCTCCTTCCACCATCATCTTACTTGTGGATGGAAATTCCAAAAATGCTCCTGGCTTTTTGAACCCAGAGAGCAGCTATCTAGCATGAAATTTCCCATGAAGAAGCAAGACATCTGCCTGATGACTGGTTCTTCCCTTCCAGCTGCCTCTCTAGCAGCTCTCTCTTCTGTGCATCTTTCGAAGTGGGCTTCGTTTCACCCTAGGAAAGGTCCCCAGCAGCTCGGATGGGTGCCTGACACCCAGGGTGGGGAGGGCAGCAGCATGTGCTGGGAGGGCGTTCAGAGTACGGCAGTGGGTGAGCATTGACATAACACTTCTTAGGGCAAAGCCTGGCCCTACCACTTCAGTGTTGTGAGGTTGGGAATTGCTTGTTTATCTTGTGCCTTCATTTCTTCATCTGTGAAACTGAGAGAACGATAATATCTAGGACCCATTATTCCATTTGCTAAGGCTCATTTGCCATCTCCACTATAAAGCCTTGCCAGATCTAATTATTTTCCTCTATGTTTTTTTTAATTTGCAAAAGAGAATATCTATTTATTAATCTCCAATAACAAATGAACTATCAAGCACACTCGTTGCCTGTAAACAGATTTATACCGGAAGTTAAACTGTCAGAAGGTTGTTGGTGGGCATGGACTCAGAGATACCAGTATTACAAAGCAATGATATGTTGCCTCTTACATTCATCTCCACTAGTAATGGGTAATGTGCAAATATCAAGAGGCAAAATAGGTCCCAGGTTCGATTCCGGTCAAGGGCATGTACCTTGGTTGCAGGCACAACCCCAGTAGGGGTTGTGCAAGGGGCAGCTGATCAAGTTTCTCTCTCATCGATGTTTCTAACTCTCTATCCCTCTCCCGTCCTCTCTGTAAAAAAATCAATAACATATATTAAAAAAGAGGCAAAATAAAAACAGTTGAATTAGTTTTGGGCAACTGTTCTGGCAAGAACAAAATACATACAAATGTATGAGGTTCAAAATACAAATTGTGTAACTTTTGTGATGCATTTTGTTGCATTTAAAAGCGGCATTGCTCGCTATAAAGACTTATGGCAAAATTCATGCTAATTATTTAAAATGCTATTTTTTTGTTAGAGCAACATTAAATAGCAAATAAAAACACTATGATGAATGCACCGAGACACCATGAATGAACGGAAAAGATTTCTGTTTTAGAATATACTTAATCACACTTGTCCCCCTGCTGTTTGAACAAAGAAATCGGCATTTTCCTTTTGCACTGAGCCCTGTAAACTATGTAACTGGCCCTGGTTACTGCTAGTAGAGCAACTTTCCTTCAATATTTTAATTTTTAAAATGTCTGTTTCCTCATAAACTTCTCAAGTGCAGGGCACAGGCCTTTTTGTCTTTTATATTTAGTGTCTGTCACAATAATGCCGTTTGAAAGAATAAATGAAAAATGTTTACGAATGAATAAAAGGTAACAAATATTTAAAGAATGAGTTATAGAGTACCTCTGAGTTATTTTCCCAATCAGCAGTCCTCAGAGGCCTGGTCACAAAGCCAAAAATCAACTGGTGAGTCTCAATACTCTATGTAATTGAGAATTAGTTACATTCACACGTCAGGGCAATTTGTTTAGTATTTATATTTTCCACTTCAGTCAGCTTTTGCCCATTTTAAATGGTTTTAACTTGGCTGATTATTTTAATTTTAATTTTTATTTACCTATTTATTTATTTTGCCCAAGAGGAAAACTTGGTTGGTAGATTCCCATTTGAAATGTAAGTGTTTGGAGCATCTTAACATTTCACAGAAAGGACCAAGGGGTAGTTAAGAAAGTTACATCTTGATTGCATCTTTCAGTCCACTTTATGTCCATTTCAGGAGGTACAAGACACAAAATTCATATAAAAATTACACACTATGAATTCCTTGCATTTTTCACACCCCTCAAAATTGTCTGCTCTCAGCAGATCCTGAATTTACAAATTTTTTTAAAGGGTACAAATCTATTTTGTAGTTCACTTTGAAAAGTTGCAGGCATCTAGAAGGTATTAACTGCTTTAGATTGTGATTTTTCTACACTTCATCCTTTTATATTAAAATTAGTTCTTATTTGAAAAAGGTTTAAGAGCCTGGCCGGCATGGCTCAGTGGCTGAGGGTCGATCTATGAACCAGGAGGTCACAGTTCGATTCCTGGTCAGGCCACATGCCCAGGTTGCGGGCTTGATCCCCAGTGTGGGGCATGCAGGAAGCAGATGATCAATGATTCTCTCTCGTCATTGATGTTTCTATCTCTCTCCCTCTCCCTTCCTCTCTGAAATATATATGTGAAAAAGGTAGAAGATAACTATACTTCTGGTCCCTCTTCTCCCCCTGGACGTATATGTGGAAGTAGTATAAAGGAAAGCCTTGGTCTCCATAATTTTCAGTGAATAAAACAAAGGTGAAATCCAGAATGTTCTACTTGATAGAATGTTGTCTAAGATTCTGGAATCCTGCAGAGTGAATAGATGGAAGGACATCATCCCAAAGAAGAGATTTAAGCAGAAGACAATTCTAAGTTGTTCTAAGTTCTAAAATAACTCCCTTGAATTTGATGAAACATTTGTAGAAACTTTTAAGAGTAGGAGCAAGGAAAGAAAGAGAAAGGCAACTCTTATGATTGTGGAATGTTCTCAGTGTGTGGAACATTCGAAGGGCCAGACAAGGACAAAGATATTACTCTTATCATTACGAATACAGACCAAAAGGAAAAACCATAGTAACAATGGCAGCTTTTGCAGCTCTCCAACTCTGCAAAGTCCTAGCTGCCTCCCTTCTTGACACCTATTTGCTCCACTGGTGAGTTATATTAGCTATATAACAAGTAAAGATACATTAACTACTGGTAGCTATTGTGTGCAGATTTCTGTACTGCCTTGTGGCTCTGTACCAGCAAAGGTTACACTCTATAGAAGAGCAAGGATATAACTATAGAGTTGAGACAACCCCTTGTCCAGATAAGAATCTTCTCTATAGCATCCTTGAAAGATGGCCATCTGCCAACTCCGTTCCAGAGCACTTACAATTATACTTTTGGAGATGGGCATTCCATTCTATGTCACTTGTCTTTTTAGGGATGAAAACAATTATATCCTTCAAATTCTGTATTAATGAAACACAGAATGTTTGGAATGTTGAATAAGCAATGACTTTTTAATATAATCTCCTCTTTCTATGCTTCTATGATTATTTCATTTTTCATTACTTGATAAATTTCCAAACTCACATTAGTAGCTGCCTGATTATATTCGAGAAGCATCCTACAGAGAACATAGAAATAAACACAAATTCAGTTGCTTGGCAGAGAGGACTTGGGAGTGCTGAAATAGCTGAATGCTGTAGCCTACATTATAAAATGACATTGTGTTGGTACAAAAGATAAGGTCCTTGCTTCACTATAGAACAAAAGCAATTCATGGAGCTAAAGGTTTTCTATTCAGCATCATCTCCAAAGTAGGCTTTGATCTGGGCAACTATTTTTTTCTTTTAATCTT
>NW_006290305.1:5011106-5016444 GCF_000327345.1 Myotis davidii | reverse complement strand
CCCCCCGGGCAACTATTAAGGTGGCTTAGCTACTCGGAAACTTATAGCCTTTAAGTAGATCAATAATATTTTTCAATATTCATGCAATTTTTTTTCAAGGAGAAACAAGACCCATCAAAGCAAAAAATTATGCTTCATGTATTCATATATTTGTAAAACAGAGAATGGGTGTTATGTTCGGTTTCATCTTGCCTTATGCTGCTGACAGTCATAATTATCAACTCACCAGGAGCACACACATCTGTGGCAGAGTTAGACTTACTGCTCAGAGTGGTGAGAGAGAACAACACCATGGGGGCCCTCAGTAAAAGGGTGTTTAGAAAGGACATGGACTTGGACTTGCATTAGATGATTTTGGGGAGGGTTCAATGAAGTGGGGCTCTGCTGTGGATCAGATGTTGTCAGGAAGTGGGGGTGATTCTATGACTGGAACCTTAATAAATCTTATTTAAAAGGAGGGACAACTGGAGCAAGGCTATAGCTGGAATTGATAGGAAGCAGCAGTCACTCAAATTACCTGGGAGAGAGGGACGTTTGGTCATATTTGTAGTTTAGAAAATGTTCGTGTTTTGTCTGTGTTCAGATAAGACTGTGGCGTGGTCTTGTTTTTGTCTTGATTCATCACAGTCCTAGAGTGGCCTTGTCTGATGTTGAGGTTCTGTAACATTGTTTATGTGTAACAGGAGAGCGCCAGAGCCTAGCTTTGAGAGCAGGCCAGATCCTAGGAACATGGAGGTCTCAGTGATAGTGGAGGCCAGCTACGGGTATCAGGGACAGCTTTGTCCCTTCTCATAATATTTTTATATGAGATTAGAAGTCTCACAAGGCCAGATGCCATGGTTGTGTTTTTTTCATTCCTGCCATATTAAATATTTTACTAGTATATAGCCTAGAAGGTGTTCAATAAAGAATCTTTAAATGAATGAGTATTCAAATGAATGAGTAGATGAATGGGCTGTAGATATTCTTTAACAGTCTTTTATTGCAATTACTTTTAAAAGAGTTAAACAAAATGAAAGGAGTTCATGTATTCTTAGTGTAGGCGGATATAAAGATGAGTCAGTTGGATTCAATTTGGAGACAGTCTTACCTTGAGGAATGTACTTGCCCAGGTTCAGTTCATGCCTATTGTCACATGCGAGTATAAATAGTGCCCTCTTTCATTCTCAATATTTCTGTGGTTTGGGTGATAAAATATATGATCACCCTAATCATAGAAGGGAGGACTGCTTCAGAGTAACAACCTGTGGGTACCTGTCATGGGGGCCCTAAATAGGAGGTGACAAATGAGAGGACTGTGAATGCTTCCTGCTCTCAGTTCTTGGAATCTGTGGGCAATATTTAAAGAGGCAAGTAGGAAATGGACTTACTCTAAGCAATAATACTGAAAGCCACTTAAAAACATGACTTACTGTCAAGAGTCTGCCCCAATAGGGTAATCAAGAATGTACCTAACTAACATTTGTCACATTTATTCCATTATAGTAATTCGATTAAAATTCATTTATATTTCTTGAATATATTTTGTTAGAGAATGAACAGAATTGACCTACAATTTACTATGAATAATTCCATGTTGATAATTCAAATGGCATGCACAGGATGACTAAGCTATTTTGTACAAGGTAACTGAACAATCATTGTGTCCATCATTGTTCTGTCTCCTCATTGGCAAAATTTGCTTGACAATAATTTTACATAGAAATAATAATTAAAATGTATTTTTGTGTGTGATCTTATGCATGTCCCATCTCCTGAATTAATCAGGACACTTATTTCATAAGTACTATCTGCTATGGAGGCTTCTATAAAGTCACTGTTCTATTTTTTCTGTCCATGTAAACCTCTCTTATTTTGTATGTAAAGATGTGGCCTGCATTTTTAACAGGCTCACAAGGTGATTTAATGTACTCAAGGTTTAAGATCCTCTGAAGTCCTCGTCATTATCACCACCACCACCACCACCACAGCTGTCAATCTGGCCATGAGGAGGAATCAGAGGGTCCTTCTAGGACCGGCCTGCTTTAGGTTCCATATGACATTTTGGCAGTAACCCTACAAGAAGACCTGGGAGGCACCCTCCCACCCCCACCCCCACTACCTCAGAGTTGAATGTACTGACTTCAACCTCCGGAGGGTCACCTGACTTCAGTTTGTCCCTTTTCAACCCTAACTTTCCTGAAGCACCAACAAAAATTGCCCACTCTGTTAAAAATCCTTCTTTGCATTCTTTCAAAGTGGATGATTTCTTATTTAAAACAGGAATGATCTTATATTCTAAATGTGCTTTTGTGTTAAAATAAGGGGAAAAACTGGCAAATAGATATGTGCCTAGGCTTGGATAAGGGTGCAGAAATTCTGCATATAATTCTGCCTGTGAGTATAGAGCAGTAAAAGAAGTGTAGTCCTAAGTCATATTTTTTCCATGAGTCAAAGCAGTATATATATATATATAGACTCACACTAGATTTCTAACACTCCCTGCAAATTTGGTTTGCTCACATTTAAAGAATATTGAAGATTATTCCACTGGTATTAAATCATAATGATGATGTTGATAATAGTATCTTACCCAAGGGCACACCGAGTACAGGTGACTCAGGCAGGACTTGAACCCATACTTACCTGGTGTCTAAGCCTCAGTTCTTGTCACCATACTACACTGCTCTTTGGCAAGAAAGTCATGGATATGTTATATCAAATTACTTCTTACACTAAGCTGTTGCATGTAGTTTCCTGGGCCTATACTTAGGTCTCGGCAAGTGAATGAGAAAATTGGAATATTGGCATATAGAGCAGTATTTATGACGCCGGGCTTACAATGAAGAGAATTGGTTACAAAGGTGGGAGAGGAATCCAGAGCCACACAGGGGATGGTAAAGCAACCCAGGGATCTGCAACCACGGGAAGCCACTATCGCCCTTGACTGAGAGACAGCAGGTGGCAGCCAAGTCACCCGAGGGAGCAGGAACCCCAATAAGCCAGTCCATAAAGGAGATCCAGCCACTCTGAAGTGGCCACTTGGAGCAGAGAAATAAGTTAAGAAACACCTGGTTTCTCCTTTGCTGTTACATCCATGTCTCCTGACACTCGAATCTCCTCCTACCCGCCAAACCCAAGAACCTGAAAAAACAACCTTTATGGATTGTTTGTTCCCCTCTCTACCGAACTGAGTGAGAAAAGGACAAGGATTGAGTTGGAGGACAGACAGATCGAAACAGGCACATCCATGCTGGATTTTGTTATTTTCCAGAAAAAAAATATTTTAAGGCTCCTTTAAATAGCAAGCCCCCTGTACTTAGACTAACTTGATTGAACAACAAAAAATCTTTTGTCACATGTGACTTTAAAAACACCTATTATGCACTCTGGCCGTTTGGTTCAGTGGTTAGGCTCTACCGAAGGGTCTCTGGTTCAATTCGGTCCTGGGCACATACTGGGGCTGCAGGTTCTATCCCCTGCCGCCTGCCCCATCGGGACGCATGCAGGAGGTAACCAATTGATGTCTCTCTCTCTCCCTGTCGCTCTCTCCCCACCTACCTTCCACTCTCTCTGGGTCTCTGGACGAAGTTCTGGTGAAGTTCCTGGACCCTGAGTTGCAGTCAGTTGTGCTCTGGGGACTGACAGCTGACACTTTCTGATTACCTGGCGGGCTCAGACGGGGAGGGTTAGAGCGCCCTCTACGGGAGAGCTGGTCCCGGCTGGCGTGGTGGCTGGGCACCTTCCAAGCCTTTCTGCAGTATTGTCATGAGCAACGTCCTCCCCCCGTCCGCTCCCCGCCCCCAAATACTCCCTGAAATATATGGCTGTGGTCTTATTAACTATTGCGTCAAAGGAGACCCAGTACAGATTATATTTTGTGTGTGCTGTCACACATTTAGAGAAATGGCCAGATTAACGACTCACAAAAAACAGGAGACAGCTGCCAAAACAACGCAGTTTCAGTGGGCTCAGAGCTCGCAGCAGGAGATGGCCGGGCAGCTCCTCGGGGATCTGAGGAGAAAGCAGACAGGGTGTCTTCGGGCAGGGTGGCTGCCTTGATTTACAGGATTAAATTAATTTTTTTTTATCCTTCAGTTTTTGAAGGAGGTGGCTATGTGGGAGTACTCTCTGGTTAAGATCACAAACTTTGAAGTCTGTTTTTCTTTTTCTTTTCACAAGTCTGTCCCCTTTTCTCTAACCCTACTACCAAGTCTCCTCATCTGTGCTTACTGCCACAGCCACTAACTGCTCCCCTCCCCGGCCTCCCTCTCTCTCCTCAGTGGGAAATTTCTAAGCAAATAAGATCAGCCATACCTACTCAGGATCTTTCAATGGCTCCCCCAGCCTCTGGGATAATGTTCAAAATCCAGGGGCAAAATTGTGGCTGTCATCTCACCTGCAGTCCCATTCTGGCAAGTCCTAGGCAGTCACTTGCAAGGTCAACCCATACTTCTAGGAAAGCTCCATTCTCCCCAGGCCAGGTAAGCCGCCATCCTAGCAGCTCATAATGGTTGCCTGCCCCTCTGCCTCCCAGCAAAGCCGAGCCTTATTCCTTTGAGTATGGCCCAACATCCAACACCTGGGATTAAAACTGTGTTAATGGTATTTGAAAAGCGCTTTACACTTTACACAGTGTTATCTCATACTTGCTCCTTTAATCCCACAGACACATGTAGGACTGAGGAGTCTATGGACTTGGGTGTGAATCCCTATGCAGCCAAGGACTGGCTAAAGGCACGGACTGCACTTCACCTCAGCCTCCAGTAATTCCAATTCGGGCTTGTTATGAGGCTGCAATAAAACAATATCTGGCTCGCAGCCGGAACTATAAACTTGACTCCCCTTTCTGACCCCAAGCTTGGCGAGCGGCTTCTCTTATTTCTACAGCAACCCCTCCTTCTCCGAGCTCCGGAGGCCACCGAGGGTGCCAGCTATGAAGCACTGTGCCTATGTTGCATCGGGTACGAGCAATCCTTAGTGGAGCGTGCAGGCACCACGTGGAGAGGACACTGATGCAGGGAGCTAAATAAGGGGTCCTGGGAGGCAGGGGTTGGATGGAGGGGACTCTGGCAGACGTTGGTCAACCGAGGGAACAAGGCTCCCGAGGGCACACTCCACAGGGGGGCCCACCCACGCCTCCCGGACTTCCAGTCTCCCCCAAGTGGCCGGTGCCGGCACCCCCCGCTTCACCTCTCCTATTGCCCTCCCTTCCCAGCACCAGGTACTCTTTCAGGGAACTCAAAAAAGCAAGTAGGGTCCCAGGGCGGACAGGACTGGGGGAAACGCAGCCCCCGCGCGAGCCATGGGGAGAGAGGCCCCGCCCTCTTGCCCCCACCCCGGCGCCTGCTGGCTGCGG
>NW_006290305.1:5004343-5009610 GCF_000327345.1 Myotis davidii | reverse complement strand
ATGGAGGAGCTGCGCTCGGAGAACGACTATCTCAAGGTGAGCAGTGGGCGCTGCGCAGGGGTTCCGAGGCGGACCCCCAAGGGTCTGCTGGCGGCGAGCCCAGCCTCCCGGGTCCTGATGAGCGCTTTCCCCTTCTGCCTTTCACTTCCCTGTCCCCGAACACGCTGGGTGTTTGGAACTTAAGCCACAACTTCTGGAAGGAGCAACAAGACCTGTGGGTCCAGGCAGGTTCTCAACGCACGTAGCTTTTCTTGTTTCTAGAAGTATTGCTTCCCTCTCCGGATGCCCGTCCCCCTGTCAGTGTGCCGTGGGAGAAGGATTTCATCGCATTCTGCATGCACATCGAACCCCCATCACCTGCGAGAGCGGGTTCTCCCCCATCTAGGACCTCTGGTCCCCGCACCTGCGGCTGTGTCTGGCTCCGGAGGCTGCGGCGGGCCAGGCTCTTGTTATTACAGAAAATCAGGCGCCCGGTGTCTCCCTCCGGGTTCAGACAGCACGGGCAGAGGGGTCCTTTAAGTGGGGCCTGGTTTGAGGGACAACAGTGTTTTGCTTCCCAGGCCTCGGTAAGCGTCCGTGAGCCGGGTTTTCCGTGTCAGGAGGGGCCACTTGATTCCCTCCACAGGCCAGCACTTTCGAGGGAATTGCAACCTCTGCCGGTATTTTCCGGCAAGGCCTGCGAGCCATGGCCTCTTGGTCTTATTAGCCTTTGGGCACTGAACCTGAATCCATGTTTTCTCGGAGGAGGAGAGCTGGCTGGTGCTGCATGTGGAACAGCGGGCTTAGACAATGTTGGGTGGTTGGGGGTGAAGACAATTGAGGTGTGAGGTACCTTGAGAGAATATAAAGGTAATTATATTGAGGGCAATCGTTTTAATTTATTGTAATCCTCGGGTTACTGGAGAGCTCCAGTGATGCAAACAAATCCATGCTTCTGTCAAAAGATGGTATATATCTCCTCTCAATCCACTTGGGTGGTCCTCCTTTATCAGTGGGCTACATGATTGCCACCGTTTTCTCAGCAAATGCTGAACCTACCTGATTGAGGCCCAGTTTCTGGCCAGTGGGACCAAAGGTGTGGGCTTTTATGAGGAACGGTGGTGAAGTGTGCCGTGCAAACTGGAATCAGTTAACTGCCCAGTGTTCTAAAGCGAAGCCTTTTATCAGGAGCTGCTCTTGACCAACTGAACCCAGTAGTTATTTTATCGTGTGCGAAGAAGTCACAATGAGGCAGAGGAGAGACCTGGGAAAAGAGTAGATTAGGGCTTGGAGTGAGATGTTTCAAATAGTACGTTTGCTTTTGTCACCTACTCTTATGTAACAGACAACAGGGTGAAATTCAGAGGTGCTGAAGAGAAGGGGCCATTATATTGCGTGACTCTCTGAAAGCAGCACTTTGGTAAATTGTCAACAAATGCAGTCTCCCTGAGGGTGAGAAAGATAATCTTGTTCAGTTTTGAGCCCCAACTCTGGGAAATCCCTGACCCTCTGTGTTTCTGGTTAAATGATGTTTATGCCAGTTATAACTGCTAAACAAGAAAATATTTTAAAGATATTACTCATTATATCTTTGATTTTACGGTAGGCAGTCTGACCTCATTTCAGGGTTCATTCCTAGGTAACTGGCTATTTGCTTTTATGTTTTCACATTGTTGGTTTCTCAGTGAATGGACTATGTCTGACCCTGGACTCTTGTCTAGTATATTTGATATTTTAGTGAATCTTCACAGCAACATAGGGTATGGTTGTTGGTATATTATAATCCCAATTTCACAGGCAAGGATGCTGAGACCCAGACAATTTAAATGACTTCCCCAAGGTCATACATCTGGTAAGTGGTGCCACCTCCAGAGCCTTTGCTCTGTTCCCTGCACTAGGCTGCATCCTCTTTCCAGCAAGGCTGCTTTGCTCAGAGTTCGCTGCTTGCTTTGGAGTTGTTGTATTCGCCCCAAGTGCTCCCAGGGTTTAGCTTTTCCTAGGGGCCCTATTTTCTTTTTAGGTGAAAGGGCCATAATGAACATCTCTTCCCTAGCCTGAGTAGAAGTGGTCATATAAGTCCCACTGGCAATGGTTAATTTGTGGGAAATGTTCAGTTGCCATTTCCTGTGGAGCAAATGTCACGGCCAACTGTTCACTCTGCCTGAGTCCATCTCCCAGCCTTTCTCTCACAGCAGGAGAGAGAAGTGGGCAGAGGTGGTTTGAAGGAGGAGAGGAGACCAGAAGAACACTCACAGATATATGTGTGAGTTACATGTTTGGTCATTCCCGAGATTAAATTACAATAGTTCAATTTGGGGAAGACACACAGCAATTCTGGTAGACTTTTCCAAAGGTCAGCGAACCCGCCCACTTAATGCAAATCTGGGAGGAGAGCATCCATGACCTCATGGAGCAGAGGCAGTAGGCATTCCTTTGCACGTGGTATTTTTAAATTAAACATTATAAGTTGGAACTCCTCTTTTTGTTGTTCTTGTTGCTCAGCGGCACTCCTGAAGATGGTAGGTAACAGTGCATGCTTGACCTACTGCTTTCCCAGGGACTGCTGCCCAGAACTCTGGCGATTGGATAGAGCATCTCTCTGTTCAAATGTTACCTAACAAGAAGAGACCCAGCCCAGAAATTGTACCTCACTATATTCTGGAGGAATGTGACAATATTAAGTATTACATTCTTTTCCGAGTCAGTTTTGTCACCATTACTGTACAAGACTGCCACACTTTCTGAGGTAGAATGACGATGGGGTAACAAAGCAGAAAAACAAGGCCTGCGAAGTCATGGGAGAATGTCTTATTGATCAGGAAATTCAAGTGGAATTCTCTTGTTTTTTAGCCAGACTGCTGTATTTTTTTTTTTTTAAATAGCAAATGCCAACAGAGAAGTGCGTGCCTTCTGTTGTGCTGTATGGGGCTTTCCTTGACCCTGCTTTCTATTCCTTTACTACCTTCACCAAAGGGCAGCAAGGTGACTCAAAGAAAAAATGCAAAAATCACTCAATCCATTTTTCATGAACACAGTCAGAAAAGCATTCTGTTGTCCCTTTAGCTCTGGTGAACTTGGATGTATTTGGAAGTGTTCAGAAATTAAGGTAAACAGTTGAGTTCAGGTACCCACAGGCCTCTGCTTCTTTCTCAAACCAAACCCAAGCATGTTTCAGAGTGAGGACTTCTACAAAATGTTGTTGGTGTGTTTCTCCTGCCCACCTGTCTGCCACCACTGTGTTTCTGCTTGAGTGCTGTGAGGTAATCAGGCAACCTCACTGCTCTTTGTGAACGTATTAATTATGTTCTCTGTTTCCACAAGCTATTCAGGAGGATTTAATCACTCCGAGTTTATTGGCCTATTTTGAACATGTCTTTCACATTACGGGTGATGCACTCATAACACCCTCACTCTTGCTCCCGAAGAGTGTACTCCCAAATGCAACGTCCTGTGGGGTGAGCAAGGATTGGTGTGGGGAAGGGCTGCCTCTTTTTGCTCTGTCATTTCATAAGAATTATTTTTGCTTAAAACAAAAGAAACCAGTGCTAGCTAGCTACAAGGACAAATAACATTGAATTCTTTGAGAGGAAAAATTTCCCAAGGGAGATCACTGGGAAGGTCTTTTGGTTTTTTTTACGGTGCACTGATCCAATCTTACCATTCTGTTTCTCACTTGAGGTTGTCTCCTGAGTTTCAGGCTCTGAAATGGTTTTGTTAAATTTGGCTGCCTGGGTTCTAAGTGCTCAGTGTGGCCCAGAGGCGGGGACACCATGAGGCAGGGCCCAGCAGCTCTGAAGTGCTTCAGCTCCTCCGTCCCTCTTCTGGACCCTGCTCCTCCTCCCTTTCCTTTGGCAGGGTAAAGTGGACAGCATTTCTGTTCTTTCCTGACATCCCACTTTCCACATCCATTCTTTATTCACTCTGTGAAAGAGCCGCTGTAATAATCTTGGGTGGCAAGATAATGTAGACCAGGGCCAACAGCCCATCAGCTGCTGGGTGAACTACCACTTGGTAAACAATGGTAGCAGCCCCTGAGCCTTCTTAGCTACAGCTGGGACTCTGCAGAGAACATTTCCATTGTCCAGAGGGAAATGAGGCGGGTCATTTGTGTATTACAACAGACAATAGTTTCTGTCTACAACTCCCCGAAGATGGAATTATTGCAGCAGTAGCCAGATGACTCCTCCTACTGTCCAAATTGGGCCTATTTAAGGAGTGGTTATTAAATCACTAGTAGTTATTGATTTGGGGTTGTTTAAAGGAGATTGTGACTTGGATAAAATTATCTGTATGATCAGGAATTTGCATCAGTTATACTAAGAAACCATGGGTTTGGGTTTCACTTTATATTTATGGCAAAAACCGTTTTCATAGAGGATTTCATTGAAGCATTTCATTTTAATCTTGGTGGATAGTGATTTTCAAACTAACTACATTAGTTTTACTTTAGTGCTCCAATGGTATCTGGTTATTACTCTAATTTATATGTATATAAAATAGGCTCAATTTGTTATCTGTAGGCAAAGGGGGATAGTTGAAGAGATTCATACCACTTCATGATTTCATTTTAGATACAAAATTTGAAAAACTAATTAAAAAACTAGATGAGCTTTTCAATGAGATAATGATCTAACATTTAAGTATCTGATAGATCTGATGCTAATTTAATACAAAACTGTTGATTAAGAGCAATATTTTTCTTATTAACTTCTGTGTATAAACAAAACAGTCATTTTTCACTTTTACTTAGTATGTCTAAAGTACATCTGCCAGAAACATTATATGTTCTGCTTGATTTGGCTTTCTTAAACATTTAAGTGACAGACATCTTATGGTGCTTTAATACAAATTAGAGCATGCTGTCAGAAAATTAATGTAGTTAGTTTGAAAATCACTATCCACCATGACCCTAATCTGAATAATCACGGTTTTTGCTTTCCAAATGTCTGCTGCCAGCTAACAGGGTTTATAATTTGCTTTTTTGGGTAACTTCTTTTCACTGAACCTGAAAATTGCTTTTTTTCAAGGCTCCAAGAAAAGAGTTTAAACACTGGCTTCATCCCATCTCTGAGACAGACCAGGATTGGGAAGCCATTTAAACTTTTAGAATAGCAACTTCCTCATTTTAAAAAGGGGGGTGTCTTAATATCTTTGTTGCACATTACAGTGTTTTCCTGAGGACCAGTTGTGAGAATGGATATACTTGCACACTGACAACTGTCAAGCTCTAAATGTTAGCCTGCTTTTGTTATTTTACACTGACAGTGGGCTTTTAAAAGTACCATTTG
>NW_006290305.1:4978622-5004073 GCF_000327345.1 Myotis davidii | reverse complement strand
AAGTTTGAAAATTCATGAACATTTTTATGCCTGGAAGTTGTATCTTATATCTTCTTATGACTATATCACATTTTAAAAACTTTGGTTTGAATACCAAGTATATACAAGCATTAGTGGCGTTGGCTTTTAGGGACAAGCTTTCCAGATGGAAAAGCAGTTATAAACAATTCCTTCTGTGAACAGCATGGCCACAGACACTGTCTATTTGTGTGTGTGTGTGTACATATGGTGATTATTTTTTGTTTTGAACTATTTTTTATTAGTTCTACCCAGTGACACAAATACCTTTTAAGTGTCCTCAGACACAAGGGTAAAGACTAGACTCTTTCATAGTCTGACTCATCATATTCATGGATGGAACCTGGGTGAAACTTGACCTTGATTTTGAAGATACTCTCTTTATCAAAAGGATGACATCCACAAGACCCACTTAAAGCTTTCAGTCTGTGGTCAGTCTCCTCCAGCATGGGCTGAGTCAGGGGCACAGCTCCTGCACTGCATCCTCCAAACCTCAGTGTGGGGAGCGGGCATCAGCCACAACCTTTTTGCTGAAGGTTGGCAAGGACCTTCATGAAATAGCTGAGTTCTCCATTCCTCTGAAGAGCTCAGCCAGTCCATTCTGTTCATGTATGTTCAATGTAGGCCATTCTCTTGATTAGGTAGTGTGGACAGGGTGGGGAGAACCTACACGTTGGGGTTGAGGGAAAGCGATGGCACCTCTGGGCTTCCCCATAGACTACTGTATACAGTTGAGGATGGCTGAAGAACTGTCTTCACCCTGTTTATGCCAACCTGTTTTTCCATAAAGATTCCCAATGTATTTATTTGTTACACTTTTGTATTTAATCTTATGCAAGATAAAATACCCTTCAGGAGGCTTTTTTCTGTTCAATTTCTTATCTACCTGAAGCTTTGAGATTGGGAAACTCTTGTGCTTTTTTTTTTATTAAATATATTTTATTGAATTTTTACAGAGAGGAAGGGAGAGGGATAGAGAGTTAGAAACATCGATGAGAGAGAAACATTGATCAGCTGCCTCCTGCACACTCCCCACTGGGGATGTGCCCGCAACCAAGGTACATGCCCTTGACCAGAATCGAACCTGGGACCCTTGAGTCCGCAGGCCGACGCTCTATCCACTGAGCCAAACCGGTTAGGGTTTTTTTATATATATATATTATTGTAAGTAAATCCCCACTTTTAAGAACAAATGCAGGATTAGCAGGAGTGGGGAGAATCCAGGAACAAACTGAATGGCAGGACCTGAGCTGACAACTTAGGGTGAAGTTTTGTAAAGTTTTTTTCTTCTTTTTTTTGAGTCTTGATATTAATTGAACAAAACAAATGGGAATGACTGCATGTATCTTATTCTGGAGGTATTTTAACTATCAATTATCAAACAAATCAAGAAAAATCTTAGCATGCTTTCCTTAATCTCCCTCCTTCTAAATAGTTCCTTGTTAAAATCTTTAGTAATACTTCAGTAGAATTTATGTCTCACATATTGCAGCTCTGTCTAGGGCAGCCGTGGGCAAACTACAGCCCGCGGGCCAGATCAGGCCCGTTTGAAATGAATAAAACTAAAAAAAAAAAAAAAAAGACCGTATCCTTTTATGTAATGATGTTTACTTTGAATTTATATTAGTTCACACAAACCCTCCATCCGTGCTTTTGTTCCGGCCCTCCGGTCCAGTTTAAGAACCCATTGTGGCCCTCAAGTCAAAAAGTTTGCCCACCCCTGGTCTAGGGGATTGAGAAAATTATTTTTATAAGTAGGCTACAGGACTGGAACAAACAAAGCTGCAGTTATGTCTGATATTGGTCATCGTTATGATTTGGTCTTTCTACGTGTTGACCGGTGCTGTGTAGTCATTCCACACACATTTATTGAGGACCTGCTGTATGGCTCACACTCCTCTGGGGGCCGTGAATGCAAAGAACAACAAGACACTCACAGTGTCTGCCCTCATGGGACTTACCTTTTAGTGTGGCCGACAGATGATCAAAGAGGTGGAAGAATATAGAGCAAACCAGGGACGAGAGACAGTGGGTTGGGGAGGGAAGGTGGTCAGAGAATGCATTGGGCGCCCTCCAAATAATGAGACCGGAGCCTCACAAAGTGCTGGGAGGAGCGCTTTAAGGAGAGGGCGTAACAGGTGAAAGGCCTGGGCAGTTCTCTACCTTTGGGGACAAGAGAAGCTGGGAGCTCAGAGGCCCTGGGGGAGGCCTTTGAAGAATTTCTGGGTGTGATGGGAAGCCCCTGGAGGGTTTGAGTGTGGGAGGAGGTCCGAGTTCCATATTGAAAGGATAGCTGTCTGGGTTGAGAATGGGCTGTGGAGAAGGAGAGGGTGAGGGGCAGCAGGGGGTCCCAAGTGATGAATTTAAACTGTTTGTGCAGTAGCCCCTTGAGAGGGGTGGAGGGTGTGGCCTTTGGGAAGAGAGCGCCTGAGGTATTCTTGATGTTGAGCTGATAGCACCCGATTGGCTGTGGGATTGGAGGGATGGAGAGGAGGCAGGGACGCTGTCTGGGTTTTTCCTGTATTCAGAGGATCTCCATATTGAAGCAAAGTGAAATGGAGGTGATATATAAAGGATAGGTGAATGGGGGAAAACAAACCCAGTGTGTATTTAAAACAATGTAAAGGTTTTATCTTTAGAATTTCCGGACCCCTAGTTGGTGCTGAGATTTGTATTGAGAGACCCCTAGTTAGTCCTGAGATTCGTTTTGTGGAATAGAATTTTAGGACCGTGGCAGGTAATGTTACAATTCCAGGGCAGGTCACAGTTATGATTCCGCTAGAGTTTATGTGCTTTGAAGGCAGGGTCTGTCTGACTCATCTTTGAAACCTGGATTGTGCCTTAGTGATGGGAGTCAATGTTCGGTTTGAATCTAAAGTTTAATTATCTGCAGAGTTATTTCATTTATTGTGATTACGTAAGGGAATATTGGGAATGGAATAAATATTAAGAGGCCACAATGAACAATTCAGCTGGGTTTTAGTTTCTGGATCCATAATATTTGAACAGACATCTGGTGATATTCACTCATGTAAGAATGTCCAGAGGTCCCTGTGCCATATCACATAGGCCCCATGGGCAAGTGTGCAGGTAGTTAAAGTTTAGTATCATGTGGGGGAGCTGGGGGCGGGGGGCATGATCCTTTTTCTGAGGCCCTCGGCTTATAAACCTACTCCGTCTGGCTTGTGTAGGATGAGTTGGATGAACTCCGGGCTGAAATGGAAGAGATGAGGGACAGCTATTTAGAGGAAGATGTTTACCAGCTGCAGGAGCTCCGGCGAGAACTGGACCGTGCTAATAAAAACTGCCGGATCCTGCAGTACCGCCTCAGGAAAGCCGAGCAGAAAAGCCTGAAGGTGGCCGAGACCGGTCAGGTGGACGGCGAGCTCATCCGAAGTCTGGAACAGGACTTAAAGGTGAGTGAGCGGGGCTGATGGGACGTGAGCTCCCGGGAGGAGCTGGGCTGGACGGGGTCGCAGATCTGAAAATGCAGCCCTCGGACCCCACTTACAGGTGGTCTTAATGTTCTGGTCATGTTTCTCTCAACAGACTTTAGCGTGAGCATTTTTCTTCACTTTATGAACGAAGATTCTTAAGTGTGTAGTTATATGGCTTTGGTGGTCCACGATTTAAATCTGTCATATGAAATGGGATCTTCAAACATAATTAAAAAGAAAGAAAAGAAATCATAGGAATAGATCTATAATAAAAAAGAATTAATGCCTGGTAATTGGTGTGGCAATTGTATAGAAATGATAAAGAAACTCCTTCTAAAGATCTGAAATGTTTTATAAAAATCTCTTGATTATCAATTCAGTTATAGTCAAAGACCATTCTTAAGAGTTGACCATAATCACTTAACATTTTTATTGTTAGGTAAGTTTCTAGGATGTAGAAAACCTGAAATTACCATAACCCAAGTGAGTCTTGAATAGTGTAGTGATGATTTAACTGAGGAGAAATAAGATCATAACTAATTGTTGAAAGTGTCTTTGAGAACCAGTGACAGAAATGGGAATGAGGTGAAGAAATCCCAGACTTTAAACCACGGCTTCTCTCATGCCCAATTATCAAATCATTCATCAAGAGATGAACTATGCATAATGTCTTCCTTATTATGGGAGTACTTATGAAACCTCATTTAGCCTTTCATTATGACAACAAAAAAGATCTTTGTACTTCTATAAAATTTACAAAACACTTACAAAATATCATTTAGTGTGGTATAAGGGTGATATATATTTCTTTTACAAAATCTCTTTTTCATTTCCTTTTAGAAAGTAAAAATGTTTAACTGCTTTTAACATTCAAATATTTTACCACAGGAGATAACTTAAAGTTTGACTACATTAAACATCTATTACAGAATTATTATCTTTTTTAGCAAATAGGTTTAATATTACCTTAGGGAACAGAGAAATTGGTTGTGTATTGTTATTATTTCTAATTTATCATCTAAAGCATTTTCACTTGAGCACAATTAACATTCTTGGTAATATCCTATAAGGAAAGAGGGCTATCTAGAGTGGCACTTTAATCCAGATAAAAGTTGTATTCTTCCTCATAATGTGGACATCACATTTTAAACTAATACCCTCCTGTAAAAATCAGCTTGTTAATATTGCTAAGGTCTTTGCTCTTCGGTGTAATACCATACCACTTAATGATTCTGCCTCAAAAGTTGTTTGAATGCAGCCTTGGCGCACAGAAAGCTTCATACCCGGGTGACTATCTCTGCAGGTAGCCAAAGACGTGTCTGTCCGATTGCACCATGAACTTGAAACTGTGGAGGAGAAGCGTGCGAAAGCTGAAGATGAAAATGAAGCCCTCCGACAGCAGATGATTGAAGTGGAAATATCCAAACAGGCCCTCCAAAATGAGCTGGAGAGACTGAAAGAGGTAATCCGGAAATGTACGGGGATTTCTCCTTTGGGCTTAATTATGAGGAAGCTGGGACTCCGAATGTCCCATTATCATTGTGGTTTAAAGTAGTGGTGGGCACACTGTGGTCTATATGCATGGCCTGGGAAGTAAGAATGGTTTTCACATTTTTCTATAGCATTGGAAAACAGCCACCACCATACAAAATAAACTAATAAGCAAGGAAGACTATGTGACAAAGACTGTATGTTGCTTGCACAAACCTGGTGTTTGCTCTCTGGTCCTTTACAGAAAAGCCTGTTGAATCCTGGTCTGAAGCTATTTTTAATACTTTCCATTCAGATAAGCTGGCCATTAATTGTTTTTATGTGTTGAAATGTTGAGCACTATTACTGGAATACAACATTAAGTGGTAGCTTTTTTCTCAAAAGTCTTCTCTTCCAACAAGCATAACGTATTATGGTTGCCTGTGTAAACAGGTAATCTGAATATGTGACCTATATCTGTTATTCAGCCAATATGATTTAAATGTAGATTTTTAAAAAATGTTGTGGAGTGACTATGTCCTAGTAAAGTGGTCTAGAAAATGAATATATATGAATTTATATAAATATAGGAGTGTATGAATATAAATATATACTCATTTGCATAAAGTAATGTAAATCCTGTTCTGTTGTTGACTTCTATTATAAGCTGAGTATTTCCTTGGAAATTATTCTGCATATTGATGAAATTAAAAACTTGGTGAAGGCTTTAAGATAATGGTTTTTAAAAAAAAGATGATTGTTAAAGCCAGCATATTACCTGCTAACAGCCTTACTTAGCAGTTTAGTTTTCCTTTGGCTAAGCTTCCTGATTCACCGGCCATTCCTTGTCTATCTACCCAACTTAATTCAGGCCCTGTACTAGGCATTGGGCATGCAGATGAGAGTATGGCAGCATGGGCCCTTCTCTTAAGGTGTTTACAGTTCAAGATGGCACACAGATAACACAAATTACAGCAAAGGAGCCAGTGCTGCAACCTCTGATTTCTCCCCCACTCCCTTTACTCACAGCCATGCCAGCCTCGAGTTTGCCCTCCCCAGATACGGTCTCTTTCCAGAGATCCAGCCACTTGTGGCTCAGTTCCTCATCTGCAGGTCTCTGCTGACATCTCACCTCATCCAGCCTCCCCTCAATACTTACACATTAAATTGTTCCTGTCTCCACCTTGGCCATCCCCGTCTGCCTTCCCATCTGATATATCATGGATTTGGGTAAATTATATGTATACTAGAGGCCTGGTGCATGAAATTCGTGCACAGGTAGAGTCCCTAGGCCTGGCTGGTGATCAGGGCTAATCGGGGGTTCCTTCCCCCGGCTGCTGGCCAGGGCTTTCCTTCGTTCTGTGCTGCCCCCTGATGGTCAGCGCACATCATAGCGAGCGGTCGGACTCCCAGTCGGTCAAACTCCCGAGGGGACAATTTGCATATTAGCCTTTTATTATATAGGATTGTCACCACTTATCTGAAAATGCTGTGTGTTTTATTTCTTTGTCTCCCTTTCACTATTGCCCCTTTAGAACTCAAGCTCAGTAGACTTGAGGGGCTTGTTTTTTGGCTTACTCTGGGGTCTCTGTGCCTAGAACAGTGCCTGACATATAGGCATCATGGAGACTCGCCGGGTGAACAGGTGAAGGAGGGTGAGAATGTGGAGCTGTAGTGACTACAGCTTGCCTGCGGGACTCAGTGAGCTTCCCAGAGGAAGAGGTAGAAGCTGACAATGTTCTTTCATTCTGAGTAACCCCTGCTTCTTACGTTACACGCACACTTAACCCAGGACCGGAGGAATTTCCTCTGATTGTGAATCTCTTATCTCTGACTTACTGTTCCTAGTAGTTTACTTTCCTCTCTTTCCTTTGGTCTAAGTTTACTAGAAGGTATGCCATAATGGGTTTTTCCCTCAAACCTTCTGGTTTGATCCTGACCATGTGGGTATAGAAAACAACTTAGAAGTTTATTTTATAAATTTGATGTGTGTATATTTGTGTGTCAATATATAAATTATATACACATAAGTAAATAAATATATATGTATATATTTCAGACAAGCAAAAATTCTTCTGCACATATTTAATGGCTTGTGCGATATTTGGCTTCTGGTCATGGATGAAAGCTCTTTGGGGAAAGAAATGATTACTCTTGCCATTCAGAGCCAGGGAAGTGTGAGGCAAGGATCCTCCGAGCTGTGATGTAGGCTCAGGCTGGATATGAGGAGGGGGTCGGGTGGAGGGGTCAGCTCCCTCTCCTTTGTGGGTGAAAGCTATTCGGAGAGGGGTTGTTCAATGGGGACACACTAAGTATTTCACCTCCAGAGTTACAGTCAGGCTGAGGGGGCTGTGTATTTACACCAAACTTCTAAACCAGTGACTTTCAACAGGTGTGCTGTAAGAATTTCTAAAACATGCAATACCTGACTGTGTAGTTCAGGGCACTGACCTCATTTCTCTTAGATTGTCAAACAAAAGAATGACAACAGCCAACACAATAGCTATCTAGTGTGAATATCCTGTCTTGAACCATTAATATAGGGTGTCTCAAAAAAGTGTAAACACACACTTTGAATTATTATAAAGACAGTGTTTATTAAAATACATTTCATTTTTAAAATTGAGCTATCAGCTGTTACAGTGTGTATACATTTTGGGGGCACAACCTGTATATAGGTCAAGAGTTGCATCTTATTGGTCATGTCACATAATAAGGTTGAATCTGATTCGTTAATTATTGGTACCAGAAATCCTTATTAAAAGTATAGGCAACTGATTTTTTTAAAAAGTCACTTTGGAGCTAAATGGGTAGGTAATTACTATTATTATTATTTTTGTTGTAAATGAATCAAAAATACGCCTATTTTTTGGTCAGATTGGCAAAAAATATATTTTTTGGTGTGCCACAGAATTTCAGTAATTAGTTTATGTGTGCCATAAGATGAGAAGGTTTGAAAACCACGGTTCTAAATAAATCATAAAACTGATAGGAGTCTGAGGGAGGGTTAGACGCTGGTATTCTGTGCTGGAAGCAAAGAATGATGGAGCCCATGATAAGGTTCAGAAGTGGTGGAGGAGGTATTTATTGGCAAATGCCACAGTGGTCTCCATGAATGGGCTCTTTTTATGAAAGCCAGAACAAAATACGCCTGAGTTTTGCTCTAGGCTGAGGATAATATTTCTCTCTCCCGAGTCTTACTCGTTACTATTCACCTCTGAAGTTTTGTAAATGGACGCATCACCTTTTGGAAAAGGCAAGGACAGTGCGTGTGTATTTCGCTGTGACAGAAATGTATGTCCCTCTTGGCCTCGGACAGTGAAACAGCGCATGTTTGTACCTCTTCGGCTCTGTAGCCTCCGCCGTGTGTTCTCTCTCAAGCTGCAGACTATTTTCAGCTGCCTGTGCACTTGTCCAAGACAGATTTCTCCTAGCACTTCAAACTCAGCGAGTCAGAAACAGACTTGGCACCCTCGCCTCCATCTGCCCCTTCGTCTGTCTTGCCCCGTTGGGTTGGTTCGTGGTGCCACTGTCCTTTTAGGCACTCGGGCTTAAGTGATTGTTACTGTTCTTACTTCTCTTGCTTCCCAACCTCAATTGCCTGCCAGGTGCGTAAGGTTCAACTGCTCCTTGCTTTTGCAGTCTTAGAAATTTTCTTTCTCACTGATAAATGCTACAATATGGATGAACCTCAAAAATATGCTAAGTAAAAGGAGTCAGACATGTATGATTTCATTTATAGGAAATATCCAGACTAGGTAAATCCATAGAGTCAGAAAAAAGGTTAGTTGTTTTCAGGGCCTGAGGAGAGGGGAGAAAGGGGACGGTCTGCTTAATGGGTGTGGGGTTTCCTTTTGAATAATGAAAATGTTTGGAACTAGATAGAAGTGATGGTTGCACAACATTGTGAGTGTACTAAATGCCACTGAATTTTACACTTTATAATGGTTAATTTTTTAAAATTGATTTGAGCGAGAGACAGAGAGAAAGAAAAAGAAACATCCATGTGAGAGAGAAACATCTATCGGTTGCCTCACGCATGTGCCCCAACCAGGGAATCAAACCTGCAACCTGGGTATGTGCCCTGACCAGGAATTGAGCTGCTGCCTTTCAGTGCATGGGACATACTCCAATCAATGGAGCCACACCAACCAAGGCTATAATGGTTTATTGTAACCTCAATTAAAACGTTTTACTTTCTCTGTTCTGTTATCAATGGGGTATTCTCTGTGTCCCCACCTGGTGGAAGTGGGCTTCTTGGGGTGCTGTGGGAACAAGAATTTCCTGAGGCCTCCATGGGAGGATTGAGGTATCATGGAAAACTTTATTGATGAGGTAACATTAAGGGAGTCTCCCTCCAAGGTCCCATCTCCCTTCATCCCGCCATGGGCTGAGATCAAAGCCAGCCCATAGTCTTTGCTCCATATTAAAGCACAGTCCAGTCCAGCATCTGGCCAGCGTGGCTTGTGTTCCCAGGGCAAGTCCATTGCACAGCTTCTGGGGTCACAGAGGCAGGCCAGTGCCGGTCATGGAGTAAACAAATGCAAGGAAGCAGGAGCAAAACAAGAGGAACAAGAGAAGGAGAACACTGTCTCGGGGTTGTAACTAGGAACTTAACCAATGAAGCCTTGAGGATTTCACCCACTTGCAGTGGCTCTGCCCCTCTAGCCAATGATCCTTGTTCCCAGGTTAGACTGACAGGCAAGCACCTTCCTTATGTCACCGCACCTTCACTGCACTTGAGCTCAAGTTCCCTTTTGCTTGATCCTTTTCCCCAGTGATCTGCAGGGAGTGGACCGGTGGTTCCCTGGGGAGTCTGAAGCTTGCAGCTTCCTGGTGAAGCTGTCCAGATGACCATGCTTATTAATAACTAGCTAATTACAATGGTATCATTTCCACCCTACTTTCTGATTGTCTTCTAGAATGCCTATTAGTCATATGTGGGATCTTCTTATGTTGGCCATCCTTAGTCCATCCTCCATCTTACTTAACCTCTATAAAACTCTTTTTATCTCTCTGTGCTATATTCTGGACAATTTCTTCATTTCTTGTCCAAGTTACTAATTCTCATTTTTACAAAAAAAGTTACTGTTTTATTTATCCAATAAGATTTCATTTCGATGAGTTTACCTTTCATTTCTGGAATTTTAAAAAATTTGCTTGTTCTGCCCAGCCGGAGTGACTCGGTTAGGTGTCTTCCTGTGCACCAAGGGGTTGTGGGCTGAGTCTTGGTCAGGGTATGTGCCTGATTGCGGATTTGATCCACGGTCAGGACCCATGTGGAGGGCAGCCAATCGATGTTTCTTTCAGTCTCTCTCCCTCCCTCTCTGTAAGCATAACCTCTGGTGAGGATTAAAAAAACAAAAAACTTTGCATGTTCTTTTTCATATTTATTTGTTCCTCATCTATTCCTTCTGTTAGATCTTGCACCATTTTAAAGTCATAGTCTCTTCCAGTTTGTTCTGTTATTTTCAGTTCTTGGTGTTACTAATCCTTCTGTTCATCCTATCTGCTGACTCTCACTCACTTAACGTGCATTTTATTATGAGCTGTTCTTAGAATTCCATGAAGTGTGTTGAAATGTCCTTCTAGTGAGATTTTGCATTGGTCTTTTCCAAAGGCCTTGGTACTATCATTGGTCCAAATTTAAGTCTTAATTTTTGACATGTGAAGCTGTGTACCAAATTGGTTGTGTCAATGGGAAATCAAACTTGCATGGGGCATAGGCATAGGGTATTTTAATACTTCAGAGGAGATTTTATTTGCCACCACCCGGTGTCCTGAAAAGAAGTTAACTCTCCCCACTCCCCACACCTGGTGGTATTTAGTTTGCTATCAGTTGGGGTGCATCTCTTCAGTGGGCTGCCTAGATGCATTCATGAAGCTTCTTGCCACACTTCTGGCTACGAGGGCCTATTTCTGTGTCTGGTAACTTCCATCATCCCCTCCCACCCCACAATGCTTAGCACATACCCTTGTGCCGATTGCTCTGGTTTTCAGTATCTTATCCATTTCTAACACTGGGGAATTTTTCTTTTTTTGTGTGAGTTCAGCTGTGTATGAATTGTTGCTTGTTATACTTTCCCTAGCATTTCCAGCTGTTTATTGTGGAAGGGCTCATGATAACTCAGTGTACTGTGTTGCCAGAACAGGATGTGACCCCTCAGGGCTCGGCAGCTCTCCGTGGCAGCTCTGGGGTGCCATGAGTAACCCCAGTTGTCTTCCAGTTCATGACTCAGCACTTGTGTTCCTCCTTCTCTGCTCAGTTTTTTCCACCCTGCTGCTCACCAGCTCCCATTTCCTTAGGGCCCTTTTTTTTCTCATGGCTTCTCTACATTATGGCTGCTACTCACTTGTCTCCTCTCTAGGTGTCTGCTATAGACTGAATGTTTGTGCCCACCACCACCACATTCATATGTTAAATCCTAATCCTCAGTGAGGTGGTATTTGGGGATGAGGCTTTTGGAAGGTGGCTAGGTTATGAGATAGGAGCCTTCATGAATGGGAGTAATGCCCTTATAAAGGAGACCTCAGAAAGCTCCCCTGTTCCCTCCACCATGTGAGGATACAATAAGAAGTTGGCTGTCTGTGAACCAGGAAATGGATCCTCATGAATCCACCAGAACCTTGATCTTAGATTTCTCAGCCTACAGAACTGTGAGAAATAAATGTTTGTTCTTTAAGCCACACAGTCTATATGGTATTTTTGTTATAGCAGCCAGAATAGATTAAGATAGTCTTTCTACTTTTATCTCAACCAGTGGGCAAGCACTTTTCTCTCTGTAGGTCATTACCTTCAAACTATCAGGCAGCCAGAAAGTCTGGAAATATAAGTGTACAAACATAACAAATGGTTTTATTGCTCTTAGGCTGCATTTACTAAAATAATATTATCTTTGTTTTCAGAGTTTATGGTCCCCCTTGTAAGAAAAAGATTTGCTAGGTTGAGCTACTGTAAAGCATCTTTGAGCAGAGTCCTACTGCCGGGCATCTGCTCTGGCCCTGACCAGGCTGTCAGTGGCTGCCAGGGAATCAGTCAGGGCCCCACCCCTGGCCCAGCCAACAGTGGAAGGTAGGAGCAGCAGGCCATGTGGGGCAAAGGCAGCTGTGTTAGCTTGGTGGGCTCTCTAGGACACCTCAGAAGGGATAAGCAGCATCAGGTTTCATTTGCTAGCCATGAGCTTATGGGGAGGGGCAGGGTGACTAGCTAGAGAATAGGAAGTGGGGAGAAATCTGGTGCCCTGAATGATATCCCAGTTATGTGGCCTGCTAAGTTCATAATGAGGTGGAGTGAGATGAGAGTGGGAGCAGAAGAATCAGGGTGTCTGGTTAAGTCTTTTCCCAAACACTGAAACATGAGAAGAGTCTGGTGGCTGTGTGTGTGTGTGCAGTGTCTGAACAGGAATCTGGAGGGAACTGCCCTTTTGTGAGTTCTGCCCAGACCAGGAGGGCAGGGAATGGCTTGGACTAGAGCCATGTCCACCAAGGAACAAATCCCAGAATCCCAGGCCTGGAAATCCAGAGGTCAGAGGTTGGGGAGGATTAGGAACAGCAGCAACTGCAGGAAGATTTGGCATACGTAGTTCTGAATACGTAAGCTGTAAATGGACCAGTTTTGATGTCTGGGAAGAAAGGGGTTGTGTGTTGAGTGAAACCATAAGTAGCACTTAATGGCTAGATTCATGCTGTTGCTGGAAGGAGGAACAACAGCCTAGCGCAGTTTGTCCTGGTGACTCGGAACCTGTGCCCTTGGAGCCATTTCTTGCCAAAATCAAGGCAGACTCATATTGGGGTTTTCTACTAGGCGAGTCCTGCCACCCACTTTACAGCGAGACCCAGTGTTCTGCGGGGGCCCAGCTCAGTTGAGCCTCACCAGGCCTCTTCTGATGCGCAGGGTGGGCAGGCTTTTTGCTTTTTCATGGTGAGCTGTGACGGAGGCATGAGGAGAAGGTAGGGGCTTGCCGAGGTTCAAGTGTTTGAAATGCTTTCATTTCTCAGGTTATGCTGTTTCCTTAAGTTCTGTTGTCAAAGGATTTTACCTTTACTTTGTGTGGATTTTATGTCGAAAACAGTGGTGAGGACAAAGGAAGGATGTTGGAAGGAATAACTTTATTTGACAGCTTGCTTCTGATGGGGTGTGAAGGCAGGCAAGGCCAGACCTAGGCCTGAGACCTTAGACTTACCTAGTGTTAGAGTTGGAAGAATCCTTAAGATGAATTAGCCAGTCTTTTCGTTACCAACACGAAGAAACCAAGGGCTGGGTGGCCCATTCACAGCAGAGCTACCCCAGGTCTCTTGACTCTCAGCAGCTGTCTGTATCTCTGTCTTTCCTCCAGACTGTGCTGTAGACCTGGACTCTCCTTTCTCTGTAGACTTGGAAAAGGCCAGTTACCCGGTCAGAACTGGAGGCAGGCACTTGTGGAGCCAGCTTGAACAGAGTGTCTTCTAGGGGAAGCCGCTGGAACGAGCAGCTCCCAGTTCCTTGCTCCAGTGCGTTGGTGAGGAAGGGCACTGGATCTTTTTTGACCCATTAATGCTTCTCTATAAAATTAATTTCTACTTTTAGAAGTACTTATTAAGCTTCTTCTTTCTTCTCTACTGAGAAAATTATAGGAAGAAGGCCAGGATTTACCTTTGAAGAGAGTGAGCGTGGGTCCTCCCAGCCTGCCTTACACCTGCTCAATGGGAGCCCTCATGGCCTGTTCTCTCCCATCCAGTTTGAGGTCCTTGTCATCCCTCCCTCCTCCTATTAAAGGTTCCTGGATTCAATTTCTGTGTGTGTGTGTGTGTGTGCGCGCGCGCGTGCTTCCCCACACTAACAAGCAGTTCTCAGACTCCAGCAGGTACTTCTGACCAAACTGGCTACAGTTTGTAGGGTCCGTCAATCCCCTCCAACTCAGGATGCCAATCACAAGTCCAGGTTGTTACCTTTACTTCTGACAGACTAGCTATAAATCAGAAGTTCCCACAATCTTCTTCTTGGGTTCAGTTAATTGGCTAGAATGGTTCACAGAACTCAGGGAAACCCTTTTACTCACTAGATTACTGATTTACTGCAAAGGATACTGAAGGATACGAATCCATAGCCAGGTGAAGAGCCATATAATGCAAGGTCCCACACAAAGGAGCTTCTGCTCTCATGGGGCTTGGAGCCTGGCAAGGTGGCCTGTGGGTGTGTCCTGGTTCTCCAAACTGGAAGCTCTCTGAACTCTCTTTTTTGTTTGTTTGTTTGTTTTATGGAGTGTTGGGGGTTCTCTCTTCCTGCGACCAGTGCAGAGAGAGAGAACATGAACCGGTTCTTTTAAGTAGAGGCGCTTGGGATTTGATAAATGAAAGAGACAGGACACAAAAATAGAATAAGCTGGGTCCGGGTGTGGCGTCTGCCCTCTGATGGAGGGACAGACAGATGCACAGCACCGGAAGTAAATTTAATATATATTCGAGGTAACAGGAAGTTACATCAGTTCTGGGTGGGCCTTGAGTTCCTGACGACATAATAGGATCCACCCGCCTTAGCACCTGGCATTACAGTGTGTAACCTTTTGGGACTGGCTTTTTTCACTCAGCATCATCACTCTGCAGAGGTTCACCTAGGTGGTCATGCATAACCATAGTTTGCGCCTTCTTGCCGAGCAGTGTTCTACGGGTGTGGATGTATCACAGGGTGTTTCATCATTCACTGGTCCAGGACATCTGGGATGTTTCCAGTTTGAGGCTCTTACAAATAGGGTTGCTGTGAATGTTCATGTGCATGTTTTCTGTGGGAATGTAAATCTTCATTTCTCTGGGATAAATGCCTAGAAGCTCATTTCCTGGGTCATAAATAGTAGTTGCCTATTTCATTTTCTTAAAAAAGTGCCAACTATTTTCCAGAGTGGCTGTACCATTTAACATTGGCACCGGTCGTGCGTGGGTGCTCCAGTTTCTCCCTGTCCTCACCAGCATTTGGTGCTACTGTTGTTTATTTTAGCCATTCCGAATGGTGAAAGCTCATTGTGCTTTTAATTTGCATTCCCCTAATGGCTAATGATGCCGAACATCTTTTCACGGGGTATTTGCCATCTGTATAACTTCTTTGCTGAAATGTCTCTTTATGTCTCTTGCTCATTTTCTAGTTGAATTGCTTGTTTGTTTTACTGGTTTTTGTTTGTTCTTCACTACTTTTGAGTTTTGAGAGTTCTTCCCCCCCCACACCCCCACACCCCCCGCCATGCATAGAGTTTATTTATCTAGCTTTTCTTTAATTTCTAAATTTTCTTTCCTTGTTTTGTAAATTCCCATTCTCCCACTCCCTCTCTTTTGGCAACCATCAGCTTGTGCTCTCTGTCTAAGGATCTGTTTCTGTTTTGTTTTGTTTATTCATTTATTTTGGTGTGTTTTTTAGATTCCACATATAAGTGAGATCATACAGTATTTGTCTTTCTCTGTTGCAAGTATTTTCTCCCACTCTGTAGCTTGTCTTTCGTTCTTTTAACAGGCTTTCTCAGGGCAAGTGTTTTTAATTTTGATGAAGTTCAGCTTGTAAATGTTTCCTTTTATGGTATCAATTCTAGGAGCTCTTTGCCTAGCCCTAGATTCTGAATATTTTATCCTACATTTTAAAAAAAAGTTTTATAATTTTACATTTAAATCAATAGCCCATTCTGAATTCATTTTTTTTATAAGACATGAGACTTTCATCATTTTTTAATGCCCTGGACCATTGGTTGAAAGGCTGTCTTTTCTCCATTGAATTATTTTCACACCTTTTCAAAAATCAGTTGGACATATTTCTAGGTTCTCCATTCTGTTCCATTGATTCTGCCAGTACAACCTTGATTACTTAGTTTATAAGTCTTGAAAGTGCCCTCTTGGTACAGCGTCTACTTCAGTTAGCAGTTTGAGAGCTTCATTTGATCCTTCCGTGGCATTTCGGAACACTCAGATCTCTGTATTATAGGATATATATGTGTGTCTGTATGTCCCTCCCCTGATCAAGCATTCAATAAGTATTTGATGGATGAGTTAGGCTTTTATCATCTTTAGTTTTTCCATGAGAAAGACCATAACATTGTTTTTAAATCTCTTGGTGAAGAATTTCTGATTCTGTAAATGATTACTTCAGGACAGTAACTGCAAACCAGTAATTCCACTCTAGGTCAGATATTATGACAATGACCGTGGGTTATAAAATCACACTGTTAGTTAGTGATAAGGAAAGCTTCCATTCATGGCTTCCTGAACACACAGTCCATCCCTGGGGTCATGCCACATCTAGTTGTCCCCTGTGGCTGGGCAGCCTCCTCCTCTTTACCTATTT
The DNA here is from genome assembly GCF_000327345.1 of Myotis davidii. Taxonomy (NCBI): domain Eukaryota; kingdom Metazoa; phylum Chordata; class Mammalia; order Chiroptera; family Vespertilionidae; genus Myotis; species Myotis davidii. Next base: position 4,987,849 of record NW_006290305.1, on the reverse strand, counting down.
TCTGTAGGATCTCACCAACAGGAACTGCGGGTGCTCAGGTGACCTTTCAGGCAGGGCATGGCCCCTTTGGGACGGCCACATCAGAAGCAGCGCCGCTGTGTGAGCCGCCCTTGGTTTGCAGGCCACTCACTTCTCCCAGAGATTTAAGATTTAGCCATTTTTCCTCTTCACTCAACACAACCTTTCTTGGCAGATGGGAATCTTATATGGTGTAGATGGCAAAACTTCAATATGTTATCTACTGCTGTTTAAGTGTTAGAATGCAGCTTTTGTGAATTTTAGTGACATGTACTGTGTTCACATTGCTTTAAAAAAACATAATTAAAATGTAGACCAAACATATTTCTGAATAATTTAGATTTTCACTAGTTAGTTAACTGCATCAAGCTTGTGCTATGGGAATAAATAAAAAGTATTTCCCTTTTCAAAATTTACATTTGATTCTTGGGATCTGTTAAATTTTTAAGGTGTTATATTATATAGGATTATATATTAAATTATAATATAATTTAGGTAATTACATCCTTAAGTACAGAATCAAGAGTCAGAGATACAGAAATGCTTAGAAAACACTATATGGTACTATCTGTTTCCTGAGTATACTTTCTTGGTATTCCTCTGACTCAAGTGAGAGCCATTATACATTGAGTAATATGATTATGAGCCAAATAAGCAGTCTTCATTAGTAAAAAAAAAATTGAAAAGACCCCAAGATATATAAACATATACACAAAATATAGTCATATGAAATGTCTTACTTTTGAGCAGTTGATCAAACAGCATTTGAATTTTTGAACGAAGGAGGAGCCTTAGAGAGAAGAGAGGCCCTAAGCTCTCCCAGGGCACGTTCCTTTGTGCAGGTTGGTTAATTCTTTCTCTGAAGGAATGTTTGTGTGGGATGGTTGGGTTCTCATTGGTTTCCCAACATCTCAGATGTTCTTTCTTGTGACCCACAGCAGTTTTCCTGGAACAAGGGAATGTAGAAATGTGGGATGCGCTTATCAGACAGTTGGCATTGGACTATAGACGCTATTCATCTTTGGATGCTGACGTGAGCTGGTTGCCAAGCAAAGCAATGTTTATTTATCAGATACACATTTGTGTTTGTTTAATTCTGAACAGTTGGAGTAGACTTTTGTCAGTTGTTTTCTCACCACACGTGCTTTGTCTCTTCTGCCTGGAACCTGAGCAGGACTGAGAGGTAGAGAGGGCAGTTTGGGGGGAGCCAGTGGTGGGAGGTCAGGGTACCGGCATGCCTCTCGGGGCTGTTGACCCACCACACTGGGAGTGGGATGCGAAGAGGGATTAGCAACAATTTTTTCTTTATCAATGAGTGGAACAAAAGCATTTCTGGAAAATCATCCATTTATTTTTTTTATAAATCATAGGAAATATTACAATTTAAAAATGATATAAGTTTTTGCAATAAATACATGTCTGCTTTGGTCTAAAACAACTTTAATGATCAAGACCTTTAAACATTCCTCCTAGAGGAGAGTTTCAGGAATGTTCTTTCGTGTGAATTAAAGATGATTTTCCCTCTGGCTAACGGATTCAATGGAGGGGGTTGGCCAAACCATTTTTTAACTTTTCAGTTTTGAAGTAACACTAAGCGTGTCTTGTTTGTTTCTAAGAGTTCTCTTGTGTAGGATTTTTTTGTTTGGGTTTGGATTTATCTTCAAACAAGGTTACTGCTGGGTCACCGAGGTACTGGGGCCCAGAGTGATATAGTGCTCATGGAAACATCACACGTTGGACTTGCTTCAGGAATCACTTTTGAGTAATCTGCTTAGAGCAGGGTTTCTCAGCCTCTGCACTCTGTACACTTGGGCTGGTAATTGTTTGCAGTTGGGGACTGTCCTGTGCCTTGTAGGATGCATAACAGCATCTCTGGCTTCTACCCACTAGATCAGTGGTTCTCAACCTTCTGGCCCTTTAAATACAGTTCCTCATGTTGTGACCCAACCATAAAATTATTTTTGTTGCTACTTCATAACTGTCATGTTGCTACTGTTTTGAATCCTAATGTAAATATCTGATATGCAGGATGGTCTTAAGCGACCCCTGTGAAAGGGTCATTCGACCACCAAAGGGGTCGCGACCCACAGGTTGAGAACCGCTGCACTAAATGGAAGGAACAAATCTCTCCATCTATGACAATCAAAAATGTCTGTGGGCATTGCCAAATGTTCCGTGGGGGGTGGGGGGTAGGCAGTTGAGCACCACCAGCTGAGAGAGACAAGCAGGACATGTAGCAGGCTAGCAGGGCATCTCTCCCTCCACCCCTTGGAGGAAGATTCCTGGTTGACCAGAGGAACGTGTGGTGATGTTGAGCTGCATTTGGCCTTGGCAATGGTCTCAGGCTCTTTCCTCTTGAAGGAGGATTTGACAGGCTTGTGAGGGAGTTTCACAAGGTTTGTTCTAGTACCTTGGGCAAGCTGTCTTGTCTCCTTGCTTACTATGTCTGGGTTCAAATCCTAGCTTGGTTAATTATTTTATTTTCCGAAGGGCCTCCATTTTCGACCTCTGCAAAGAGGTGGGTAGAAGGTAGGCACTACATGTTCACCTTTGCTCTCAGACTCTTGCAGAACATCTTCAGAGGTGCCCTATGGGGTGACTGTGTGGACGGTTGCAGCCTTTCTTGCAGGAGGACTAGAGATCAGCAGTGCTTAGAGCAGGTTTGACATGATGCGGCTTGTGCCACCGCTTGTATTAGGTGGTTAGTGAAAGGATTGAGACATGCGAGCCAGGGACCGAACCCGTTAGCCCTGTGAAGCTCCACCCTGGCTGCACATTAGATTCTCTCAGGAGCTTTTAGGAATCCTGATGCCCAGGCCACAGCAGCATCTCTATTTTAATTTTTAGTTTCCTGGTAATTTTAGATCAGCAGTAGCCACTGCCATGGGATGGTGCATCTGAAGCATCTCTGTAACTGTAGCTAAATAGTTCCCACCCAGGACAAGTGCTGTGGGCCCATTAGATTAATGAAGGGTAAAATAAGAGTTTCCAAAACAGGCGTTTGGGGAAGATGAGGCCTTGGGGTGCTCTCGTTTTATTAAAGCAGAGGCCCCACAAGATTGAGCTTACAACATGTAATTGCTCTAGTGAGTTCGTCAGCTCACAGTCTCGAGGTGTATATTTGTAACAGCAGAAGCTGTAAAGGTCAGTGACGATGTGGCTCCTAGTCCATTCATTATAGTTTTCCTAAAACACATCAAAGGCCAGATTCTAGCCTACGCATGATGGTCTATGATTCGTTTGAACCTACCACTCATCAAATTCACTCCACCCCTTCCTGCTACCCTAGTTCTTTTTTCTCCTCTATGTTTTTCTCTTTTACTCACCAAAACAGTGCACCCTTCTAACTGTTGTAGGTTGTGCTGATTCTGTGTGGCTCTGGTGCTCTAGGTCACAGGGGGACAGGAACCCTCATTAGAATGAAGGGTGGCTGGGTGGTCAACTTCCCCTGCCAGCCTCCAGGCGGCCTTGGAGCCTCTTTATGAGCCTTTGAAATCACCCCACTTGAGGGCTTGGGTTTTGTTTTATTAAACTGCTCTTGAGATAGCAGAACACATTGCCAGGAAAAGGATGGAAGGGGTGGAGGTTGGGGTGCTAGCCTGGGCATCTCACTCTGCGCTTTATTTCTGGAAATTCTTCCAGTGGAGCGTGTGTGAGAGAGGTGGGGGTAACAGGGAGAAGCAGAAGGTGAAGCCTTGTGAACAGAACGAGTGGGAAGCCCCCTCACAGCCATGACTGAGCGTTCCCTGGGCACCAGGGACAGTCCTCACAGCTCTCAGAACCTCACCTTGACTCATCCTTAAAGCACCCCAGTGAGCTGGGCTGGGCAGACCCATTGCAGTGGAGAGAGTGGAGCCTCAGTGACAGTGACTTGCCCCAGTCACACAACTTGTCCATGGCACACTGGACTTTGCCAGTGGGCGACTGTCCTTTATAAGGGACAGAATAAATACTTAATTTTTAAAAATCAAAATTGCTTTCTGAAGAGAAGTGGCAGAAATTGAGGGGTTTACGTGTGAAATGTATATATTCAGGCTGCGTATATGCACAACAAAGAAGATAAATGATTGAATCCTCCTCACTTTTTAATCCCGTGTCACATCATCAGACTGGGCATAGCTGTTTTCATTGATGAACCATATTCCATGGACTCATCAGTGAAAAGGTACAACATTAAAAGAAAAATAAACGTGCTAGTTAAATTATGACATGCTGTATATCAGAGCATGCAGCCCGAGTGCAGAGATATGAAAATGAGTATCTGAAAATCGATGAAATATGGCATGTACATGTTCTTCAAATTCTGTGGGATAAGCCCTGTTAAGTCCCTTACCCAAATTACTTGTCACCTGAGGAAGCATGAGGGGATTTTAAAACATTCCTCTAGGGATCTGTCGTTGTGTCAGGATGGCTTTCTGCAGCCCTTTAGGAGTATTCCTGTAACCTGTGCTGATCATTGCCTGTCTTCCTGTTCCCCTCTACAGGTAGTGGAGTCCTGGCAGGCAGGACATTCATTCCCATGCAGTTCCCTGGGCCTGACTTTTACTTTCACCTTCAAAACAATACACCAGTTATACTAAATTTAGTAGAATGGTTGCCATTCATCATAAGGAGTTTTGCTTTGTTCTTGCACTAGGCTCCAGTTTGACATAAGGAATTTAAACAGAGACAGAGTAGTTTAAAGAGCTTTAAGGACACGATTTGAGAAAGCAGTAAGACATGTCCTGTGGTAAGGGCACCTCCCAGCTGTGTTGAAAGGCTGGGGCTGGTTTAAATGACTTTTGGAAAGTTAACAGAGGGCAGCATGAGGCCGACATCATGGCCGTGGGGGCCTGGGCTGGCTGGCAGGGTGGGGGTCCTTGGAGTTCTCTTTCAAACCTAATTGACAGCAGGTGAAGTGAGTGGAGACCAGTGGAGATGCCACGCAGGTGCCCAACGGGGTGGTAGCAGGTTTTTGGGGTGTCTCTCCAGTCAGACACAAGACAGTGACTGAGGGGATTCAGGCTAAATACTGAGCGTTGGATTTGAGTCCCGTGGGACACACGGAGGAGGAAAACAGCCCTTGACTGCATTCATAACTGCGCAAGAATTGGGACCGCACAGGGCTCCCTAGCCACCTATAAGGCGGAAACTGCTACTGGGTCAAGGTCACGGTCCCTTTCACCAGAGGGTTCATTCTGTCAATGGGCCCTTCTGACCAGTGGGCCGGCTTTCTTGTCTGTTGCTTTTTTGGACTAAATTTCGACAAAATAAAGAAAGTGATTTTGGTTTGGGAACGTGAATTTGGTTTGCTGCCTTATTATTAGGTGTATAAAAATTCATGATTGGTATAACTTGGTAGATTGTATTATTTTCTGTTATTAAATATATTCTTTACACCTGTTAATGCTTTGTTTATATTCCATTACATTAGCTTTCTTTTAGGTAATTTTAGCTCTTACCTCTTTGTTTTCGCTTTTCTATATCATGTTTTAAACAGGTTAATTCTGAGTGTGTATGAGAGAGATAATTCAAGTTTATCTTAATAACTGAGTTTATTCCATTTAGAGTTATTGTTATTGAAATTGTAATTGGGCTTAGTTCTACTATCTTTTACGTTTCCTGCTACCATGTTTTTTCCTACTTCTTTTTTAACCTTCCTGCCTTCCGTCAAAAATATTGGGCTTGTTTTTAATCCCTCTGTGGACTTAGAAGCAATATCTTCTGATTCTGTTATTTTACTGATTGCCTTTGCAAATTTTAACAAACCTACTCAAAGTATATTTCTCATTCTCCTCAATGAGAATGGCACTGTGACCTCCTGACAGTCATTTAGTGTCATCTTCCTCACCCCCCACCCATCTTATGCTCCCCTTATAAAAAATGTTGATTCACCACTTAAATCTAAATTTACCAACTTCAGTTATTACTTTTCTTACTGGGTTCTTTTTCTTCCTGCTGGAAGGCATCTCTTAATGTTACTCCAGCAAGCATAAGTAGGAGGCAATCTAAAAAATTGACTTCATTTTCCCCCGATTCTCAGTGATAATTTAATTTGCTAGAGAATTTTAGATTAATAGATATTTGCCTCAGCACTTCTGAAGATAGAATTCCATTAATATTTTGGTATCCTTTGTCACTACAGCAGCTGTCAGCCTAATGGTTCATTCTTCGCGGGTAACCTGAATTTTCCCTCTGGTTCCTTTTAAGATTTTCATGTTACCATTGTAGTTTTCCACTGTGTTGTGTCTTGATGTAGATTTCTTTTTATTTATCTCTCTTGGATTTTCCTCATTTCTTATGTTTGGGGTCACTTTGAACATAGTGGCCCAGCCTGTCTGGGATTTGCCTGATGTGCGGGCCCAGTTGACTGGCAATGTCTGTCAGGCATATCTGATGATGCAGAGACTAATAGCATAAGATCTCAGTTAGAGCTTTTAGATGTTAAAAATCTCTATCCACTAAATACTGGAGCTCTGAGGCAGCCATCATGTAATTCTTACTGGAGTGTGCTGGTCTAAAAGAATAAACATATTTTTCACTTCTGCTATTTCTCTTTCAATACTATTCAAGAAATAACAATTTAGTCAGTACTTTGGTGACTGGCAGCATTTCCCTCCAGAAACATTTGCCTGGCCATTCCCATACTAGAAGGCTTTTCCTTTCTCTTCTGTGGCTGTGCAGTAAGAGCCCATTTTCTGTCTCTGCTTTGAGCTTACTAGTGCAGTTTATAAAAGCTAACCACTTGCTATAGGGAAATATTGTTGTTTTAGTTAAGTTACTCTATATGCTAATAATAAATCTTTGCACTTACAGGTATTACATATGTATTTTTACCTTACACACAGTAGGAAACTCAAAAGAATGAGCGTAAGCGATTTTTCTCTTCTCTTGCGAAGTTATTTTTATAGGTACTCTGAATGTGAAGGCTTGAGGGTTTATAAATAGCATGGTTTTTAAGGTGATGGTCTTTAATATTTTGAGACATGTTTTTTAATTATAAACACAAATAATTAGAAAACTGAGATGGGGGAGATTTTGGAGGTCTAGTTGACCTTAATGATATGCAGAAAATGAAGGCATGGCATTTTCATTTGCTTTCACAATAGGAAACAGAGCTGTCTCTTTTGACATTGGCTTCCCATCTCTCCACACAATACACAGTTTTGCCCAAGAACTGCCTTTTAAAGTCAGATTAGACTGACCTGGTCCATGTTTAAGGTAGAACATGCTGTTTTGAGAGTCGGAAGGGAGGCTCACGGAGTCCTTCTTGGCTACTTTCCACTCTGAATGGCTCTGTAGCAGCTATAACACATCAGCAAAGCAGGCTGAACAGAGTGAGAAATCACAAATTAAAACCTTGAGCTGCAGATACTGTGCTGAGGGGAGAGCCCGCCTAATGATGTCACCGAGGTCAGTGTTTCAGTGCATGTCATGTTCATCCAAAAACATACTCTGAAATGTGGGGGACCCGAGGGTGGAAGCAACAATAAGGGGCTGCTCCGCTGGGAAACACTTCCTCCAGCAGGGATGGGGGGTGCGCCTGTGTGTGGACACTGTGCACAGTGGGGAAGAGGCAGTGACAGGAAGGTGTTCTGCTAGAACCATGAGTGTGCCTTCCCTCAGCATACTTATGGCATTTATAGAGATCCTACCCTACCCAGGATGGTTTTCCCCTTGTTACTAGGGATACATTTTCCAGAGACGAACATCACATCTGTCTTCTATACAGAGAGGTCAGAGTAATTCAAGAAGTGACAAGTTCAGGGAGAAGTCAGCATGGTGAAACAGCACCGCTGATCACAAGCCTTTGATCAGAGGGAGGTCTGTGGACGTGTTCAGTTTAGGTGCTGTACAAAGAGGGTTGCTGCAAATATCTATGATTGTAGAGAGGCGGTGAGAGCAAGATTTCTTTTCAAGGCTGTGATAACAACTGCCATCTCCTCGGAAAACATGTTAATGTCTCCCAGAGCTAGTTCTGCTGAGAGAGTTTGGAGGCAGGTATGTCTTAATAGTTGGTTTAGGAAAGAAACAGTTTTTTTGTTGCTCTTTTTACTCACTTGCCTTTATCTGGGTTGTTCTTCCACTAACTACTTTTCAATCTTCATAGCTCTCTTACTCATAAGCACCCAGTGATGCAAGAACCTGCTCAAGTAGGAGAAATCCTTGAGAAACAAGATAATGGCTATTTCAGGATAGTGCTTCATGCTTTGGTTTTATTTAGTCTTTATAGCTAGCATAGTGAGGCAAGCTGATTGTTTTATCACCCCCCTTTAGACAGATACTCAGAGGAGATTGACCGTAATCGTAGATAATTTATTGAGAAAGCCACATAGCTCTGACTGTAAGCTTCCTCAGGGCAGGCCTGTGATCATTGTTGTAGCTGTAGTCCCAGCATGGCACCTGGGACAGTAGTTGCTCTTACATTTTCTGAGTGGAATTGAAAATCAAACATCAAACCAGATCTTTTGCCCCTCAGGTCTTCTCCCCGCAGATGCAGTGCCCTCTCCACGAAGCAGCCCCAGACCATCTCATCTCCCTTTGCAGAATAGTTAAGTGGCGTGGCCAAGTTTTCCTTGTTCTTGGTGAGCATTTGAACTGAGATGAGTGGAAGGCTTGAGGAATTTTTGCCTTGAAAGTTTGGTCAGGTCTGGAAAAATTATATATATTATAGTGCTGTAAAAGATAATGGGATGGGGACAATAAATGGAATAACAGCATAATGGAAAACTGCAAAAGATGAGAGGAGCCAACTAAATGCACAACAAACGAGGAAGGACTTGAGGGGAAACGAGAAAACAGAAATGATTTATTGTTGTGCCAAGCAGTACAGACTCACATATCAGTTAAAGGCTGCGGTAAATTGCGATGTGCTTGCTGTTCAGGAGTTTATTTCTCAGTGCGCTTGGTGGCCAGCCAGGAACTTACCAAATCAAGTTAATGGAGAGTTAAATGGCTTGCTGGCTTGAGGCAGCTGGAAGCCGGGGCCTGTGCTTCTGTCACTGGGCTGCGCTCTAAGGGGGAGACTGACATCTGAGGGAGGCTGTGGAGCCAGTTAAGCTGTGCCTTCAAGGAAGAGCCGGCTCCCCTGACCTTACCTGGAGGAGGAGCTTTCATTCCCTTAGTCCAGCTCCCCCTCTGAATGAGAGAGAATCATTAATCCGCTGCCTCCTGCATGCCCCCTACTGGGGATGGAGCCAGAACTCTGGGCATGTGCCCTTTGAATTGAA
>NW_006290305.1:4977376-4978484 GCF_000327345.1 Myotis davidii | reverse complement strand
ATTAGAGAGAAACATTGATCTGGTGCCTCCTGCACACTCCCTACGGGGGATGTCCCCGCAAGCAAGGTACATGCCCTTGGCCGTAATCGAACCCGGGACCCTTCAGTCCATAGGCCGATGCTCTATCCACTGAGCTAAACCGGTTAGGGCAGGGCCTTGTGATTTTTAAGGACCTGGATAATCCAGGTGAGTCCTATTTTTTTAAAATATATTTTATTGATTTTTTACAGAGAAGAAGGGAGAGAGAGAGAGTTAGAAACATCGATGAGAGAGAAACGCTCTATCCACTGAGCCAAACCGATTTTGGCAACGAGTCCTATTTTTAAGGTCAGCTGATTAACAACCACCCTTCTCCATATGGTATCATATAGTCACAGATCCCATGGATTAAGGAAGTGGACATTTGGGGGAGAGGGGAATTATTCTGCCTCCCACTGCAGGGAAACAAAATTTCAGAGCTGGTGAGGTTAGAGCTCACTTATTCCTTCTTGCATTTGTATACTTGGAAAGTCGAGGCTTGGGGCATAACATTTATTATGCACTATTGCGTATTAAATGCTTCCAAATGCTTGTCTAATCTTTGACAACCCTTTAAAATAGGCGTTTTTATATTTGTACTTGAATGAGAAGAAACTGAAGCTCACCATGGTTGATTGACAAACCTGTCCTATGTCACATAGCTGGTAAGGGGCAGAGCTGAGAATCTCATATCCACAGCTGTCAGATGCCCCAGCCCAGGCACACTCTTGCTACCACGTGTTGGGTGTGTGTAGTTCCCTATCAGGTCTCCGGTTTCCGGTTTGGCATTCTTTTTCCATTATACCATTCTACCAGCTCGCATTTTCCTCCAGTGACATGAGTAACAATATGTTTTCCACAAGTTCCTTTTTGAAGGCAGGTTTAACTATTATTTGTATGTTCAAGGCTTTTTTAATTTTTGTGGCTCCTGATTTCCTTCTCTAAGGAACAGCATAAATTTTTCATCTTCTATAGTAAATTACCCAGTTCAAACATCTCAGAAGATATATATGGAAAGCCTAAGATAGAAATATCACCTGGCTTCCATTCCTTACCCTGCCTCCTGCTGCTTCTTAGGACTGAATCATAT
>NW_006290305.1:4941925-4968512 GCF_000327345.1 Myotis davidii | reverse complement strand
GCTGCGCTCTAAGGGGGAGACTGACATCTGAGGGAGGCTGTGGAGCCAGTTAAGCTGTGCCTTCAAGGAAGAGCCGGCTCCCCTGACCTTACCTGGAGGAGGAGCTTTCATTCCCTTAGTCCAGCTCCCCCTCTGAATGAGAGAGAATCATTAATCCGCTGCCTCCTGCATGCCCCCTACTGGGGATGGAGCCAGAACTCTGGGCATGTGCCCTGGCTGGAATTGAACTTGACCTCCTGGTTTATAGTTTAATGCTCAACCACTGAGTCACATGGCTCTGGGCTGGGCTGCGATCTTTTGATTCTCTCTCCTGCCTCCCTCTTTCATTTTAAGGGCCCGGTGATTTTTTAAAAATATATATATTTAATTGATTTTTTCTTCCTGTTTGTTTCATTTTTTCCTTTAACAAATTTGGGTACTTTTTTAAAAAGAGTATATGAACTCCTATATGCATATGCCCCATTGAAACCGTGGTGTGATATCTGTCAGGTTTTCTGAATGGCTACCACAGCCCCTTTGTTAAAGACTGCACACTCATAGATTGTTTTCTGTTCCTTCTGTTTGTTCTAAGGATTGGGTTGTACTAGAATTCTATAAAAGAGTCCTTCATTCCCCACACAACACAGCTAAAGACCTGTTCAGGGAATGTCTTGGAGTTGGTGGCCCAGAACAGGGCAGCCAGCCCCACTGAAGTTTTCCAGCAGTGTCTGTGGTTTGCACTAATCCCATGATCCACAAGGAGATGACAGCTGGGGAGCAGTCTGGGCTGCAAACTGAGGATCAGAGGGACAGATTCACCTCCTGCCTCAAATATTTGAGAGGGTTTGAGATTTGAGATTCTCAGTTATAAACCAAGTTCATGACCTTAATTTTTTAAATGATTAAAAAAATATTAACTATATTGTATGTAAAAATAAGATATTTTAAGTATGTGTGTATGTGTGTGTGTGTGTGTGTGTATATATATATATATATATATATAATTTAAAGAATAGTAGAAAGAATACCCATCGTAGGCAATAGGACATTACCATTTGGTTTGAAAAATCTATGTATGACTATCTCCCACTCTCAAGTGAACATTCTGTTGAATTGTGTTAATTTTTTTCCTGCCTTTCTTTATAGTTTGCCAGCTATGTATCCCAAAGAAGTATACTGTTCAGTTTTGCTTAGTTTTGAAGAAGCAACAAAAGGGAGTCATACTCTAGATACTCTTACATGATATCACTCGACAGTATGTTTTGACATTCATCCATGCTGATGCATGCGGCTGTGGTCTACCCATTGTCACTGCCCTTTATTAGTCCACTCTCTGGATCTCTGCTCTTGTCTTGTGGGTTGTTTAGTTGCTTCTAGGTTGTTGTTATTAAAAAATGTTTCTGTGCATATGCCTTGCCGTCTCCTGGTTGCTGTGTGCCATAAATCCTCTGATACACAATCTTAGGAATAGGTGTCAGTTTAATTTTTTAATTCTGCCCTGATTTGTTCTTATTCAGGTATTAGTCTCTACATCTCTGCTAGACCTTAAGCTCATTGAAGGCAGGCACTGACTTATTTTATCTCCACCACAGTTGGGTACTATTTAACACATAGTAAAACGTTAGTGAGTGTTTGCTGAATGCATGAATGAATGACCAGTTAGTTGCCTGCAATAAAGCTAAGTAGCTGAAACCAGTCACGTAGAAGATGAGGGCCCTTGGCACATGCAGGCCCAAGCAGGCAGGTCTCAGCCCCTCATTTTTCCCAGCTGAGAATGCAGGGCCTTTGTGGCATCACCCGTAGATTAGCTGTTGGCTCAGACTAAGTTGATAAAAAAATAATTTTTGGAACTATAAACCTTCCTACTCAAGTTTCTTAAATTTCCCCATGGTTTCTGACTGCTTTGTACTGACAACTCGTGAAATATCTTGTGACTTTATACAATATACAAATTGAATGAGAGAAATCCCCATTTGAAGAAAATACTAAACAAAAAACCTCAACAAGTTTAATGAAACCAAACATTTATAACCAAGAGAAATAAAACTAAAGTAGTTGATGGAAACTTATTTTATAACTAAGGATGAGTGAAAGTTCAGAACTATATAAAAATAGCACTGACTCACATTTTTCAGATACTAAGGTATGAGATACACCATATATATGTATTTTAACATACATATAAGATACATAATAGATAACATATATCTGTTAGAATTGGGGAAATGTATTGACATATTAGTACAGACTCTTCAGAAAAACACTTTTTTTACATTAGTTCAGGGTCAGCCACCTCTGTCTTTGGGGTGGAGTTGCTAGACTAAGTGCAAGACTTAGAGCAGGAAAGCCACATGGTTTGTAAACCAGATCCCTGCATGTTACAGCCAGAGGTCATAGGTGACCCAGGTTCCTCAGGGTTGTCACTGTCACCTATGAGGTTCAGTCCTTTCAGAGTACTTTCTCGTGCACAAGGACAAGTGCAGTGTCCTCTGTTAGCACCATTAGCACGTGATGCCACCCTCACAATGTCATGCCTCATCTCTACTTTTAGTTCTGTTATAAATGGAGACCCTGGGCTTGCCTCGGATGACCTTATGAGATATTTGGCCACTTACCCTATTTGTTTGGCAGCAGCGAAAGGTGGCGCTTTTGATCAACCAGCACCATCTTCAGTCTCTGGGACATTCTTCCCTGTGCAGTGTCTTCAAACTCACTTCATAAAGGCATCAAAGAGCAGTTGGGAAACAACACAGGTACCATAGCACACCCCAAAGGAGTTGCCCAAGGCTCAGGCCAAGCAGCAATTACATCAGCAGACAGGGAAGCCCTGGAGTGAGAGGTGCAGAGTCAGGCAGCCTGGGACCACTGCAAGGGCTCAGTGTGTGGAGTGCACAGAGGTAAGACCGGGCAGGTCAGGCTGGCTAAGGACAAGCCGCAGGAACCTAATGTCTGGGCGCGGAGTGTTGGATGTTATTCTGAGGGCAATGGGGTGCCACAGGAGGAGTTTAAAAGGGGAATGACATGATCAGAATTGTATCTTTGGAAGATAACTGGCAGTAGTGTGAAGCTAGAGGAGAGGGGCCAGTTAGGAGATTGTGGCAGTAATCTAAATGGGGACAAAAGAGCCAGCCTGAACCAAGGCCGGTGCGAGGGTGATAGATTGATGAGCAGGTGAAGGGTTTTGCCTTGTTACTAGTAAATACCTGTGTGAGAGCAATGTCTTTCACTTGTAGCGGCGCCAGAGCTAGTGTGTAGTGGTTGCAGCCAAGCTGGGCATTGTTCAGACTTCAGATCCTCTTCTGTTGCTTCATAACTACATGACGCGGGCAGGTTACTGAAGTATGTGAACATCAGTATCTGCAACTGTAAAGGAGAGATAACAACAATACCTCCCTTGTAAGCTTGTTTTAGTGCTTTAGTGAGATAAAGCTTTGCTAAGAGGAGGTACAGGTTTAACATTAAGACACTGGTTGAGTTCTGTTAACCCATAGGGAATATTAAAGTCGTTGTCAGCTGGGTGGCCATGTGTGTGATTGCCCAGCCAGACCGGCCTGGAGAGAGCCCAAGCCCTGAGCCTGCCCTCCTCAAGGGTGGGGACATACCTGCTGCCTGTTGTGTCTCTGGCACCCTGCAGAGGTCCACGCGCCCAGGATCAGGGCAGCATGTGCTTGTCGCCTGGCTGTTTGGATGAACAAAGTAAATTTCTACCTTCTAATCAGATGGAGGGCAGAGAGGAACCATAAAATGCCACCAACTCTCCTTGGGGCTATACACTTGGACCGCAATTGCACAAAACCAGAGGACACCGCTCTGCAAATGGCTTGAGAATGAAAAAAAAAACATTCTCAAGGTGTGGGAAGAGTTGTAGCAAGATTATTATCTTGCTTTTTGAATGCATTGCAATTATAATCAGATGATCTATCTGACTTGAGGGAGTTCTTGGCTTATTAGAGTGCTTCATCTTCATTATAGTGAAGCAACTTGCCAGTAAAACTTGATTTATTTCAGGGAGTCACAGACAGTCACCTTTGGCTTTGCTGGGGCTGAGGCCTACAGAGCTGCCTTGTCTTTATATGTTGATATATTAAATGTGCATTGGAAGCAAGTTACAGGGGAGCCGCTGTGAGCCAAGGATGCTGCATCGCTGCACAGCATGCACCTTGGCTAGGTCCTTCCTGCGGTCTCCACAGCGGCCACTCAGGGTCCTAGGATGGTTGGATGGGAGAGTGCTCTGGGCACCAAACCCAAAGCAGGAGAAGTGGGTGTGGACATGTGATCTTGCCTTTTCATGCTGCATGTGCATCTCTTTCAGCACATGGAGCGTGTGTGTCTGGAATCTGTTGAGAAGAAGATATGTGTGCGAAAAAGAGATTTGTAAATCTCAAGCTATTGCTGACTCTGCACTTTGTCTTGAATGTTTACAAGGAATTTTGAGCATGTTTGGACATAGCTTGTGTGTGTTCTGTCAGTTGGGTATGCTCCCAGGTGCTTGGTTCTGTGTTGTAAGTTTTATGTGGGGAGACATTAGACTCATCTCTTCTGGTGACCACCCTGGAGTGTAATGTGATGTGTTATCTCTGCATCTGGGGATATGAGGAATGCTGCGCCTACCATTCTGGGCTGCTCTCAAAAGTAGACATCTCCGTCCTTCCAGAATAGATTGCTGTTGTTTTGGAACAAGATAACTTAAATTTTGTGCTGTAATTTCTCACTGGGATGCTGTTTTTGACACATTTCTTGACTATCAACACTAAAAAACTATTGCTTTTTTGTTCTTGGGTGTTTTTGCTGCATGTCCTTCACTGGTCAAGGAGACACGGGGCGAACTTTCTCATTGTCCTGAGCCCCACAGATCCAGTGCACGGTGGGTGTTGGTGAGATATGGAGGAGGCACAGCACAGTGAGGTCAGCTACCGGCTCAGAGAGCCAATGGCTTTTTTGGAAGAGGGGAACATCACAATAAAGTCTTTTTCTCTTGTCATGTTGAAGACTAGATTAGATTAGGTGTGCTTTGAGCTGGGACAGAAGGAGTCAGTAGATGAACAAGGCACGGGATGTAAAGTACAGCATAGGGAATATAGTCAATAATATTGTAATAACCATGTCTGGTGTCAGATGGATACTACATTTATCAAGGTGAAAGCTTAATAATGTCTAATCCCTGGGTTGTATACCTGAAACTAATATAATATTGTATATCAACTGTAATTAAAAAATAAAAATTTATATAAGGCAACCAAAAAAAAAAGGGAGTCAATTGTATTCTCATTGGAAAGTTGTTTCATTAACCTGGGCATGAGGTATTGAAGACCTAGATTAGGGTAGTGACGCTGAAAATGAGGGGAAACAATGAATGTGGAGGTATCATGAATGGAGTTTTGTTGAGTCTATAAGATCAAAAGGAACAGAAGCAGAGAGGCCTCTGGTGCTTTGAATCTGGGACATTTGGTGATAAATGGAGAGGGCTGACCTGGGGAGAAGATGATGGGGTCAGGGTCAACTTGCAGAATGAGATAAAATTAAGGATTATCTAATATTTTAAACAGGAACATCTAAATAGCGTCATTTTGAGTAAGAGATGTGAAGATCATGACTTTATGAAAATTATCCGCATATTAGAAGTACTGAATAGTAGTTTTGTAAACTTCATTAAACTTTTTTTTTTAATTTTAAGCTTTCACATACTAGTTGCATAATAACTGAAGGAGAGTTTAGTTGTTAACTTTTAAATAAAAAAAAACCTTCTTTTAAGTTTTATGGTTCTCTTTAGCAGCTGCTACTTGCTTTTCCAGGTTTGATTTGGAGGAAAGTTTAGGAAAGGCCTGGTGTGGCTCTTGGTCTCAGAGAAAACGACGCGGAATAGCAAATTAAACAAAGAGTGAAAACATTTCTAGTTTGAGATGTGCTGCACTTTTTAGGCCAGACACACAGAGCAGTTCTGTGGTTCCTGGGGTAACTGTTTAAAAACCTTACTTGCTGCTTTCCCACTTTTCAAACCCAATGGAATGATGTTGGAAAATGTTGTAAATGCGAATGAGAAATGATAAGTTGATCGATCAGTTATTGGGTATTACGGAGTTGCGACTAGGAGCCCTCTTGCTATTCGAGCAGCCACATAGCCCCTGCCCGCCAAGAGTGATGAGTGGGGAGGCCCTGGGCTTCGTACAGTGAGCAGTAAACCGTAAGTGAGGCATAGCACCAGGTCGTGGACAACTGGGACATGAAAAGCCTCAGAGAATATGAGGGCAAACAGGGAAACAAGTGGACCGAACATGGCCGCTCTGAGCTATTACTGCAGGGACCAACAGTGGAGCTGGGCCAAAGGCAGAGGTTGGTTGCCCTTGAATAATAATAATAATAATAATAATAATAATAATAATAATATTGTATTTAAAGGTTATCAATGGGGACATCTGTAATAGTAACATTAAAAATAAAGTTCTTTTTTAAAAAAAGAATATATAGTTTACAAAAATAAATAAAGTTATCAATGATCAGACCACAAAACCTTCAGGAGAACTGCAGTAACTCAGAGAATAGAAACAAGTAAGCCAACCCCCTGGCCAGGCAGTGGGGGTGTCAGGCTGGGTCACAGATAGAATCTGCGGGCACACTCAGAACCGGAGATAGAAGAGCCATAGCAGGTGAGATGCTTTTCAACAACATTAAAATCACTTTTTAAAGTGTCCAGTGCTAAATTCTATTGTCATAGGCAGAACCTTTGAATCAAGTTGTTTTCCTTTGACCCAAGTCCGCAATCAAGTGAAGACTCTCATCATTACGTGAAGGAAGATATTGACAGGTCTGGATTTGATTTTACCCTGCTACAAGATAACAATCTAGCTTGTTCCAGGGTTGCTGACAGAAGTCATGAGACTCCTGGGCTAGAGAAGGATTTTGTTTCTCTGGGCACCGCAGTCAGCATCAGCACAGTCAAGTTTCCCTTGTCCCCAAACCCAAGGTGTCCAAATGGATGCTGTGCACACAGTGGCCTGTGCCATGGCTGGGGAATGCTGAGCCAGGGGTCCCTAAACTCGCATGCTCTTCACTGCAGAGAGAAATGCTACCTCATCCTTCAAGGTTGCTCACTGCAAACACAGCCCTGAAATGGCCCAGGGAAAGACTGATCCAAGCCTTGCGTCCTTGGCCCTCCCAGCAGGATCGGTAGGAATGGGAGAGACCCATGGAGACCATCTCCTATTAATATAAAAATATAAATAGCACAGTGTACAGGTGAAACCCTGAGAGTAGTGTTAAAATACGTGTCTATTTAGTAAATTACCATGTCATATCATATCATTGCAATATATATTTCAAATATAAATTAGATATCCTTATTTCAAACTATTTGAAAGTCCTAGTGCTCTTCCTACAGACTGTGATAAAGCAACCACTTGAAAAGCTTTCTCCCTTTCTTCCTTCCTCTCCCCTTATATTTAAACAGTCCCTTTAGCATAATATTCTACTGGGTGCTGTTGGAAATATGGAGGAAGTCGATGATTCTGTGTTGGTTGCAAAACATATGAGAATGATGAGACGGGCTTGCATGAGACAACCAGAGTAAATCTATCGATTGCTGGATAATGAAGGCCCAATGACGGCAGAGGGAAAAGTGACCCAAATCATTTGGTAACGTTTCTATCAAGAATGGTTACAGATTTTTTTAACGGGTCTGTATTCTCCTAGCCACAGCCACCCTGGTTCCTAATAGCTATAGAACAGAAGCGTGCAGTTCTGCAAAATGCCTGCTGCCTGAGATTGCCTCCTGTCCTCACCTCGCCCCTCTCAACTGTATCTCTCTTATTCTCCATTTGTCTCTGAGGTGTGAAGTGTAGGAGTATTAATGGAAAGGGGCTTTAGTTCTTCAGTCTTTTTGATGGGAAGAAAATAGTGGCCAGGTGGAGCTCACCTGAGAAAGTCTCCCCCATGTTGCACCAGCTCTGATCCTGTCCACGTGACAGTATCAGAGAGCTCCTGGCTGCTTAAGCAATTGGTGTTTGCTTCTGTTTGGGTGTGGGGTGGCACTTTATTGAAGTCACTGAAAACATTACTTGAGAATCCCTAGGTCACTTTTCTGTTGAGATGCTTTGTAACAATATAGCACATTTGAGTAATGCCCAGTGCCCCCGTGCCACAGTCTCACTCCCCACAGGAGGGGTGGCTCAGAATGCCAAGGCGCTTACCTGAGGTCACACAGCAGGTGGCAGGGTCAGGGCCAGGACTCAGGCCTTCTGACACCCAGGTCACAGGTGCTTTTTGCGTTTGGGGGTTTTGTTGTTGCTGTTAGTAATCTAGGGTTTATTTTAGGTGAATACTATCATATTCGCATAAAAAATGATGGTGAGTCCTTGATTATCGCCCCTTGTCAAGCTTCAATTTAGTAAGGGTGGTGATAGTGGCGAGATGATAATCTGGTCTTAGCACTTGCTGCACGAGCGATTGTCAGTCGTGGAAGTGATAACCGAGCAAGGCTTTCTTCTACCAAGGACACTTTAAGGGCATCTCACACCCTTCTCCTCACTTTCCCTGGGACCAAGTCTGTCCCAGAAAATCCTCCTGAAGCCAGCGTAGTTTCTTAGATTCCAGGACATCTCTCCAGAGCCCCCAGGTAACCTGGTCTATTTTGTGATGGGTCATGACTATTTTTAATATCTCAGCCACCTTTGAAAGACAAACCATCATCTGTGTGAATGAATATAGTCAGTAAAGTCCACGGGAGGTTTGCTCACAGGGACTTGTGCATGGAGCAGGGCTTGATTATGGAGGTTACATAGTAAGTTGTAAAACATTACACAAATATGACTGTTCTCATCTGTTTTGTTGGCTTGTATTCAAGATGAGAATTCACAGGCGTGGAGTGAAGGCAGGGGCTCTGTCCAAGGAGTTGGGTGCTGAGCTTTCGCACATGAGTGCTGAGGTCTCTTTTGTAAGGTGCCAGGCCTTTCTAGAGGTTGTAAGGTGGCCTGGTGGTTTCTGGCCCTTATCACATTTCCAGTATAGAACCGTGTGAGATTTCAGCCTCAGCGAGCCAAGAAAAAGAATTGTAGGTATCAAAGATAAGAGATTCAAGTTCTCACTTAGAGTTTCAGGAATACTGAAGGATAGAACCAAACTTTTTGGAGAAAAGAGAAATTTAGAGACTTTACCCAAAAAGGAGAAAGATGAGACTGTGTCTTTTTCTGAAATTCAGGTGTTGGCAGCTTTAAGCCACTAGAACATGGTCACAAATCCCAAAAGAGCTGTCACGAATCCCAAGTGATGCATTTCCTGGGCGAGGTCTCCTCTTAGAGCCCTTCTCCCTGATGTTAGCTGGGTTTTTCCTACTTCCCACGGCTGCGGTCATCCCAGCTCCTAATTGATGTGGTCCCAGAGGACCAAGCTGGCTCTGGGCAAAAGAGAGGCTCTGCCAATGCCTTGATGACAGACTGGCAGAGGCAGAAGCAGCCACAGAGCCCACAGCAGAGCCCCTCCCACGAGGTCAGGGTTGACTGTGTCTTATAAATTCCATTTAAGAAAGCGGCAAAAAGCACAATATATTTTGAAAAGACTAACTGGGAATTAGAAATACCGGCTTCCCCACTGTTGAGTTCTGTGTGCCACCACCGTGCTCTCTTGGCGGTTCCAAACTCCCAGGAGTCTAGAACTTCATCATCATCTATAATGGTTGATTCCATCTACTTGTTGTTTTACATTTTAGCTCCTACTGAGAAAAATTTTAGTTCCCTGGAAGTCATATGGAACCCCTCTTTTTCCTGAGGATGCCCAATCAGCAAACAGTCCCTGTAGAAACTAAAGATGTGCGTCCTGGTGACCAAGAAAACCCCCGTCAGACTCTGTAGCGGGTGGTTTCCGTGAAATGCTGGTCAGTAACAACACTCAGAAGGCCAGGGAGCAAGGAGCTCTGTGAATATGTCAAGTGTGAGTCTGATGGCCCATGGAAGTCACAGGGGCTGTGTAACAGGAGAGAGTTGTACCCCCACATCTAACCCAGTGACACTGCAGAAGCACGTCTATACAAGCACAGAGCTGTTTGGAGAGATGTGTATAGGAAAAGGAGGTCATTTGGATTTTGAGGAATATTCTCTTCTAATAGAAGTGGTCTGGTAAAGGTTTATAGTTCTTTAAAAGCAATATTTTTTACGGCATTGAAGACTATCATTGTCTTTTTATTGCTGGTATTAATAAAATGTGCACGTTCTTTTAATACAGATATTTTCCCTTGAGCTGGTTTTGTAACTGGATTTGGCTAGATAAGGTTTTAAAGGCTGGTTTGTCAGCTTTTTAGCCAAGAAAGATAAAAGGAAGTGCTTCCAATAATGACTCACGAACTAGATGGTAGCAGCCTCTGCTAATCCTCCCTGAGGAATTACGCCAGACGTCACCAGAGAGATTTCCCGGCTATCTAACCGTGACTCACTTCCCATTTCCTGGGTAGAGATAATTTCTCAGGACGTTTTCTTCTGTAGATTAAAGCAGTGCCGGTCACCTGGCTTTTCCTTAATCCATAGGATTTGAAATCAAGAAAGGCAGTGGGTAAATTTTTCAGGTTGGTTAATCTGATCTGTGATGAGCTTGGCACCTTAGCCTTAGGACTAGTCAAGCTTATGACTTGATAAATCCGTAAGAGTCTGGTCTCGTGTGAGCTGTGATTCTGTTACTTTGTGCTGAGAATTGTTAATGCTGATCACATATTTAGGCATGCTCTCATCCCACGGGCCAGTGAACTGAGAATTCTTGGTGATCACACGTTTGTGATCAGACAATAGACAGATAATGATAACAAGGAGGCAAAAACTCTCACTGCAAATTGTGCTGATACCCGGGGGAACCAGACGCAGGGTTTTCAGAACAGAGATGAAGAAGGCTGGCAAGAACAACATTGCAGATTTCTCTCCAAGACCCTTCCTCTTTCCCCTCCACTTATTAGAGAGTGAAACACAGTTGAAATACCTCCTCCAGAATGTCAGTCCAGGATAGCAGAGGCACAGATGGGAACGCTGACAGAAAGGGATGGGAGATTGCTGCGGGGGAGGGAAGTTGTTATTGTTGCTGAATTCTGCATTTGGGATCACTTTTGGAGGAAAATGGCCTTTGAGGGGATAGACCTAAGCAGCAGATCACACACACACACACACACACACATTGAGCTTTTAAAGTCATTGATAGTGCCTGACAGGCCATCAAGCATACCTTTCTATCAGTGCATCTGTATGGCTCAAGGTCGAAAAGTGAATACTGCTTCTTAAGGCAGAAGAAAACAGTAGCATGTTTTTAATATTCTTCCTGGAGCTCAATACTGTTATCCATCCTCGCCCTTGCGAGTCCCCAGCCGCAAACAGGAGCCCCGTTCCGGAGGGATTCTGAAAAGACACTGCTGATCTCCAGGCTGCTGTAACATCGGCTCCTGGAGGTTGAAGAGTGACTGTTTCTCCCAGACAGCAGGGAATACACAGGAGAAAGGTTTCTTTCTGTTTTCACTTCGCTGTGAGACTGCTTCCCCGCAAGGACCCTCTGAGAACCTTCTAAGGGAATTGAAGAGGTTCTCATTTGTCACAAACACTATAAAAACAATCTCCTGCAAAGAAAAGATGTTTAAAAAGCGGAGCATCATAATGAGGCCCTTGTTAAAGGAAATTGTTCTCTCAAGCCCAGACTTTTAGAGAAGCATGTAATTGGCATGTATTCCTAGAGAAGAGTGTAAAGGTTCATAAATGATAAACTGTTATTATAATAGGTTTTCTGAGTTTACCAGCAACCCACACAACACTAGGCCTGGGCCTCTGAGGTCTCAAACTTGAAGAGGGTAGAATGGGAGACACGTCAGTGAGCTGTGGGTGTCCTGACTGAGAGCACAGTGACGTGTTTGGGGATCCCAGGTTTCTCCTGGAGCCCTGAAGAGCTGGGCTCATGCTTACGGGGTCTCTGAGTCCTAGAGGACTGGGTTTGCTCCACCTCGAAGGTATGTTTGTGGGGTGGAGTCCTTTCTTACATTATAAAAGATGGATAAATATGAAGTGACTTTAGCAGGGCAACAGATGCTTTTTGCCCCTTTTGGGACCCCCAAAATACCAAAGGCACATCACTGTTCCTTGTTGCATACTTTCCTGGGATGTAGGCTAATCTCGCTGGTTCATCTAGAATGGGAGAACAGTCAGCAGGGAGGTGAGCGGCCAACCATTGGTCTGATCTGGTTTCTCCCAAAATCCCTCGTCTGAGACAGCACGGTGTGGTGGAGAAATTCAGGCTACGAAGGGAGAGACTGGATTCAAATCCTGCCTGTGGTGATGGACAAGTTACTTTCTCGGAGCCTGTTCCCTCCAATATGAAATGAGAATAATATCTCACAGAGGTTTTGAGAAGAAAAGGTCTTGAATATAAAATGTTTGCTTATAATGGAGCAAGCTCACCTGACGTTTTTGACCATGATCCTTTGGTGGGCGTATGGTCATTTCATCTCATTTGCCCTCCTAACCCATCAGAAAGCAAGTGTTATGATCTTGGTTTCTCAGCTGACACAGAGGCCAAGGTAGATGGCCAGCTGAAGCTATATCTAAGGCTCGGAACTTTTTCTTTTTTACTTCCCTCTTGTCTTATCTCTATTCTTTACATCTTCCTTTACTCCTTTCATTCACTCTTTTCCTTCTGATACTTCAATGTATTTGTGTGTTTGTACAAAAAGAAAATATAAAATAATGTAGAAGGTATTCCTGCATGGCTCCCAACAAGTTTTAAAATTTTGCACCTCTATGTAAAACATAAAAATTTCTCCCACTAGTATTTTCTGATACATTATTTTTTTCCCTGCAAATAAGTTATGATCACTGAGAGAATTATTTACTTCTTATAAAGAAACCATGCATGTAATAGTTGATTAAAATATACTGACCTGAAACATCAGTAGAAGAGAAAACCTACCTTTAGAGGTATAATAAAATAAAATTTTAAAATGTGTGCCATTGTTTAAAAAATGTAAGGCTTTTGGAGAAAAAAAAACTTGCTAAAGCTTTGGTCACTGTTTAAAAGCTGCCTTCAAAACATTTATAAAAATGTTTGAATCTATCTGAATGTGTATTTTACAGATTAAAAACAGTACTTGATAATCTTAGCTTCTTGGCCATAAAAGGAGAGAAAGAATGTATAACATTGTACACATGGAAAGTGAAATAAATCACGGGATCTTATGGTGACACCCAGAATATAAGCTATATAAGTCCATAGATTTTTGTTTGGGGTGCTTTGTTATGTCTCTTAAAATAGACTATTTTGGATATGGTTAATTATTTTATTATGGTGAAATATTCATAACCTAAAATTTACCATTTTAATCCTTTTTAAGTATATAATTCAGTGGCATTGGATACGCTCACAATGTTGTGCAACCATCACCACTATCTATTTCTAGAACTTTTTCATCATCCCAAACAGAAACTCTACATCCATTAAACAGTAACTCTTCCACCCCCCCGCCCCTAGTAACCTCTATTCTACTTTCTGCCTCTATGAATTTGCCTAATCCGGGGATCTCATATAAATGGAATCATAAAATATGTATCTTTTATTTTCACCTGGCTTATTTCACCTAGTTTTATGTTTTCAGTGTTCATCCATGTATCAGATTTTCCTTCCTTTTAATGGCTGAATAGTATTCTCTTGAGTGTTTATGCCATATTTTGCTTATCCATTCATCTGTCGAATGGATGAGAGACTTGGACTGTCTTGACCTTTTTGCCTGTTGTAAGTAATGCTCTGCTGCAGGTATCCATTTGAGTCTCCAATAATTAGTGTTTTTAAAAGGTATTTTTCTGTAGGTTAGATTGCCAGAGAGAAGGTGTCAGGGCCCATGGGTGAATGGCACCCACATGCTCCTGGAGCTGTCTTGTGCAGTCTCAGTAGCTAAAGCCACCACATGCCTATAGACTCTGCAAACACAAAACACGTGGTCCAGAAGCCAGAGGCAATCAGCTGGCAAAGGCACAGTGACATGTAACTGAGATGGAGATGTCTCTGTGGATCCCCCATGAAGAAAACATCACTGAATAGTTCAGCATCTATTGAAGAGGGTGGGCATCACCACCAAGGAGCCTTCCAACAGAATGATCAAGGTGATCAGTTTCCCTTGAATGCAGGAGAGAAAAAGGGACAAATACAAAAGGTTATGTGTAAGGGATGGCATGTTGCAATGTGGAATGAGGAGAGATGAGTTGATAGAAACCTCATGGCTGCCATTCCTGAGGACAACTGAGGGGGATTACAGGACACTCCCCACCCCCACTACCCCCACCCGCCCTTGCAAACCCCAGAGATGGAGATGGAGCGATGTCTGTAGCAGCTGAGATGAAGGAATGAGAAAGTATCCGCAGATGGGATACAAGGAGTGGTAGAAGGATCAGTGGGGACCCCCTCTGTGGGTTACAGGCACCTGAGGCTCTGTGGGAGACAGGGGAGTAGGAGAGAAACGTGAGAAGAGGGGGTGACACAGGAGGTGAGGTGGGGTGTGCACATCCTGCCCCTTCTCACAGCGGCAGCTTCCGTCCTGCTTTACAGCCAGTTTCTGTGCGTCCTTTCTCCTCTTTATCAATTTTATTCTTTTTTAATTCTTGATAGCTAGAGTCTTCTGTACACTTCTTTAGCCCGAAATAACCTGCTAACTGCGCAAAGGACATCTCTACCCTAGAATGTTAATTCACAATTAAGCTATTCTAATTGTCCTATTTCTAACAAAATGTGCAATATCTGCCCAGAGTGGAGGAGACTTTGACAATACCTGTGTCTGTTTTCAGTCATGTGGAAGAAAACAGAGAACATAACCCAGAAATGATCAGGGGGTTAGAAGGAAAGAAGGAAGAAAGCAATGTCTAAGAACAGAATCACACCACAGGGGGGTTTCCCAGCACAGACAGGAGGCCAGCTGGCAGGGGCTCCCACCTGGGGCCCACCCAGGATACGTGGGTCCAACTTGTCTAAAGGCCTGGAAAGTGCATAATCTAACTCTTTTCTCATTTTTTCCACCTAGGTGTTGGTTTATGTCTCGAGGAGAGTTCGTGTATTTGCTCATCTGGCTGATGCCATGACCAAAGAGAGGAGGTCTTTCCAGCTTGTTTCATTTCACATGCTGGGTGCTTCTCAGTGTCCATCTAACAGCAGACAGAAGCTGTTGTATGCAAGTTTCACAATCTCTTTGCTCTTTATATCCCTTTCCTCTGCTTAATGCTTCTACTTATCCTTCCATTCAGCCCATCTCCTGCAACCTTATTATTCACTGTATGTTAATATGTTAAAGAAAAACCTTGTCAGTCACAGACAAGTGCCTCTCCTTTGATAATTGGCATCTGCCAGGATCTGATATCAGGGGAGGGCATGTGATGTCACTGTTTTTCTCCTCATAGTTTGACGCGTTCTGAACATTGTGTGTGAGGCCATTTTTTTGCCATTGGCTCTTGGCATATTTAATTGCTTTGTGGAGCATCTGACCTACTTATTTCCCTGAAATGATAGAAATAACACTCAATATGAGAGAATTTTTTTTAAAGTTAAAATTTCATCTGTGAATGAGTAGCAGACAATAGTGAGATATTTTCCCGGCAGGTTTTGGGTGGTCTGTGATATGAATTTAGAATTCTAAATTATCCATATGCAGAAAAGAACATACAGAAACCATCCAGATGAGCAAGTTTACACTCTGCACATTTCCCACACAGAGTGGAAAACACATTTCTGTAAACATTGGTCTTTTTTCCTAGAGAGAGAAAAAAGCTGGAATGATTAATGATGGCTCTTACTCTCAATTTGCAAGTAAAAAAAAAAAAAAGTGGGGGCAGATGAATAGCATTTGAAAATATTAACCAAGGAATGAATTATAACTGCTTAGCAGACTAACGTTGCCTTTTTATGGCTGTCAGTTATTAAGCATATTACTTCATTGTGTCCTTACAAGAACCCTTTGTATAAAGTGGGTTCTAATATTAGTCCCACATTTAAATAAGGAAACTAAGGAACCAGGAGCTCGGCGTCAGAGGCCATGAGCGATGTGCTTGTCTCTGGACATGAATGCCCTTCTTCCTAGTCCACCTTCCCCTTTCATGCACGAGGCTTTTCGCATGCTTGCTGGGAAGCTGAAAAATTCATGAAGATATTGGTCCAAAAGCCTAATTTGAGCTTTCAAGGTTTCTCCAAAGCCATACTGTGAAACCTTTAAAAACAAACAGTTGAGATTGCACATTCCACGCTGAGAGATCTCAGGTGCTGTTACTCTAGATGGCAAAAGAAAAAAAATGCCAAAAATGAGTCAAAGGAAAATAGCGGAGTACAGAGATACATGGCCCAAAACTAGCGCGGGCATGAAGCATGGCGGTGTGGCAAGCAGAAGTCCACGGACATCCAGCAGGAGGAGGAAAAGCCTTGCCACTGGCATGTTCCTATTTGCAGGATATTTGCTATTTAAACCTCCAAACGACTCTTTCTCTGAATACCAGTTAATGCTCTGATGCTCTTTTGCATCCCCAAGTACAGGTTTGCAGCAGCAACGCACATGCACCTGAGGAAGGTGGAAGGAGAGGCGTGGCTGCTGGCTTTCCTTCTGGGAACCTGTGGAAGGGATGGAGGATGGGAAGGATGAGGACACGGTGCAGCCACCCAAGGGCACGCACAGCACTCTGGTGAACCCAGGGGTGAGAGATGACTGAACAGATGGCAGACGGGCAAAGCAAAGGCACCTCAACTCTGAGTCACTGCAGCCTCATCACGGCACTGCAGGGGCAGACCACTCCAGGGCGAGGCTGGACTTCCCGTGTCTCCCTGACTGCACCGAGGACCTTTGTAAGCCTCAGTCTGCTCCTGGTCAGGGAGGAATTGTGATTCCCACTGTCCATCCTGGGAAATGCAAATAGCAAGGCACTGTACATGCACACCTTGTGGGGTATCCTTCCCTCTTCCCACAGTCCCTCGGGGCTCGCATCACTCTCCCCAAGCCCAGTGCGCTTTGGGCGGCAGGGATTTTGGGTTGAATAGTAGAATCAGAGAATCCAGGGATTGGAAGGACCTGGGACATCTGCTTTCATCCTTGGACAGGCGATGGCTCAGAAGTAGACATGCTGGCTTGTGAGAGACAAGTGAGCGATTTGTGCTGGTGGGAAATGGCCATGGAAGGTGCATCGGGGAGGAAGCAGGATAAAGCTTTCAAGTAGCAGGGATTTCCTGATTAAGCCCCTTTTACTTTGTCAACTCTGGACATCAGAGTCCAGCTTGATTGCATAAATAGATTTACCTGCTGCCCGGGGAGGAGCCCTCCTAAGAAAGGGCTGCCGTGAGCCTGAGTAAAGAGCACCCTTGCCCTCTATAGCTGGGTGAGGCTTTCTAAATGGTGAGAGCTTGCACTTAAGATCTAACAACATCTGCATTTTCTCAGACCAGCATTTCATATGGGAAACTGTTAGAGATTTGGTGTCATTTTAGAAGACAAAACTAGACTGATGTGGCTCTGACGCCACAAAGCAGATTTCACACACAGGAAGAGTGCCCCATGAGCACTGCAGCCTAGCCTGCACATCAGCAGCTCACGCCTTGGTGACACCTCACAGGAACACCCACTTCATCCTCAGCAGCTCTGTCCGGAGAGCCTGCTCCACTGTGCCCCGTCCTCAGCAAGGCAGGAGCTGTCGGAACTCTCTGGGGGAGAGGAGCAGGTGGGGGAGCTCCTTGGGCTTTCATGGTGGTCGCTCTGCTTTGGCTGTGGAGGGGCTGCAGTGGACATACCGGTCTGGGGCAGCTGACTGTGGTTTTAAACACTGTCTGGGATGTGCTGTCTCATCGACATAATGTGCTAGCAGAAATATATGCGTGGTTTAGGGCATCAAGCTTCTCAGCCTGTGCGCTCAGCAAAGACAGGACCACAGATAAAAATGGCCCCTTAGCTTTTAATACCTAAACGCAGTGCTGTTTTCATTCTTGCATTGAATGGCGCTCCGAAGTCTTGCCCAGGCGTTTCCCCCGCCAGGCTGGGCAGGGCAGCCCCTCCCTCTGCTCTGTGCCCATCCTTAGCCCAGGGCAGCTAGTGTGCTTTTGGGCCAGGTTTCCTTCTACGGGAAGCATGTCTGTTTCTCAGTGCCCACTGGCTGGCCCGCCTCTGAAGGCAGGGCTGGCCAGCCCCCACCACAGTGTCCCAGCCGCTCTTGGCCTCTAGGGGTTTGTCTCTCCAGCTATGAGAACAGGCAGCATCTTGCCCCCTGCCCCGCAGCTCAGTTACTGGTCTTGCTTAGCTGAATCATCTGCAGTTTCCTGAATGGCGGTGGTGACCATAGGACATTTGAGAGAGCTTTTGCTCCACAGGAATCATGAAACCACGGGCGAGCATCCCCACTCGCCCCTTAAATCACTCGGCGTGCATCTTGGTGTCAAAGGTGGGAATCCAAGTTGTCACGAAGAATTGTTGAAGATTTACCCAAGGGGCAGGAATGGCTTCATGCAGAATACTAACCAGGGACGCTTTCGAGATTTCAGAGCGTTTCGGGATGATGCATGGAGCTGAGCAGTGGCTCAGATAACAGGGCTCCTAAGCAGACATGGGTCAGCAGGTTGGTCTCCGCCTGGTGGGCGAGACTCTTTGAGAGGAAGCCATCAGCCCGGAGGGTGATTAGAATCTCAGATGTCCCCAAATGAGCATTAGGCCCTTCTTTGTCCTCTGTTGGAAGATGTATTTGATGATCCCCAGCAGCACAGAGCTAATCCTGCGGGGGGGCTAATCCTCCAGTTTAATTTCCTGTTATTTTCTGTCTCTCTGGAGGCCACACAATCAGTCTTGTCTGTCAGTCTTGTCCATCGCGTCCAGAGGAGGCCAGGCAAAGGCAACACAGTATTAGGTTTAGTGGGGACATTTGCATTATGAGCCAGTTCTGTTGTCCTTAAAACATAACATCGTCCTTGATCTGAAAATATAGTATATATTAATTTTGATAATTTGGGAGAAATACAAAAAGTGTATCAAGAAAAACATGAAGTCACCCATAATTCTGCTTAGTAAAAATTTCCCAGTTTTTAGTAATCATAATTATTAATGGCTATACAATATTGTATTAACCGTTTTCCGTGAAATCAGGAACGTATGTGCATAATGGTTTTCTTTCCAACATTATGGCAATTTTCACATACAGTGAAGCTTAAGGAATTTTTGTAGCAAACACCTGTATAATCACCACCTACATTCTATATTAATACTTTACTGTATTTGATATATCCTGTATCTATTGTCCATCTACCTATCTATTTACCCATCTTATTTTTGGATACATTGAAAATAAATTTTAGACACCAATTCACTTTTGCCTAAATACACATTGTTAACTAGAGCTTAATATTTTTGTACACTTTTTTTAGTTGATTTATATATACTGAAATATGCAGACCTTAGATTTACTGAGTTTTGACAAATGTGTACATAAATTTTAATAGCATGACAGTGCACTCTATTTTTTAGAACAATGTGAAAGTTAAATTAAAAGGTTTAAGGAGTGTGACAGCAGATTATTATGAAATAGTCGCACAAGTAATTCAGAACTTTTCCTGATGTTCTTTTGTTTGAAATATAAACAAACAAACAAAAGTACTAAGTATTTTCTCATATTACATGCACCTGAAAAAAAAAGAGTAATGGATTTTCTCTGAAAGGGAGCAACATATATACACTTTTACATATGTATTGTATTTTGGCTTTGCTTTGTTTTTCAAAGTACTTCTCTTTTGTATTATTTCATTAGATTAAGGAAATAATTTGCCTATCTTGATGGACTGGTATATTTCTTTCCCATAGACCAGTGGGAGCCAGAAACATTATTTTTAAAAAGATACAAGCCTTATCTTCAGTTCTCACAGGCAAATGGCGTACATTTCTATCAATTTTCAACTTTTCTGCACTTATTGTCACCTACTAAGTAAGTCAATAGAGGCTTCTGAAGTGTGGATTCCAATTTCGTATTTCATATAATGCTTGGTGATGTTGCTGCATGGATGTGCATACTAAGAGCTGGGATTCCTGCTCTGGCTGGATGGTTCAGTGTCATTCCATATACCGAAAGGCCACAGGTTCAATTTCCAGTCAGGGCACATACCTAGGTTGTGCGTTCAATCCCTGGTCAGGGTGTATACAGGAGGCAACCAATAGATTTCTCTCTCATATCAATATTTCTCTCCCCCCCGCCTTCCTTTCTCTAAGACATCAATAAAAACATATCCTCAGGTGAGGATTAAAAAGAAAAAAAAGAGTTGAGTTTCCTACAATTTGGGAGGACTTTTTTTTGGTGCAGTCATCATCATGGTCTTGCAATGGTCCTGATTTTCCTTTTTTTTTTTGCATACGAAGAATAACCTACAGCTTTACTTTATCATCTTCCATTTCATTTATTTTACCATGTTTGGTTGAGGTTACTGTGTTGTAGCATGTTTTAGCCAGCAATTTTCCAGTCACTGGGCCTCAAGATATATGTCTCTAAGGTTTAAACTGAGCCAAGAAAAGCAAATGTGCAGCGACCTGTCATGTTTTATCATCATGTTCTTTCCCAGGAGAAGGTGCCGCCTGACAGGCTGGGTATGCAGTCTGGTCTGTTCCAGGTGGGCCTCATGGCCTGGATGGTGTGGCTGTGGCCTTCTTCAGCCGAAGTGTCTCAACATCATTTCCCTTCACGTCTCCTCATTTGCTTTGTGGTATTTCATCTCTGCTAATAGTTTTATATCTTTTCCAAATAAGGACTTCTGCTGTCTGCAGCTCAAACCTTTCAGAAATAATCAGAGTGCCAACAAGCACTTCACGGCCATGAGGTATCTTGTGAGCAGAGCAATTTGCAACCATTCCTAAAATAGCTCTTTGTGCTTTTTCTCTAAAGAAAGGAGAGACTCTTTGGATGAGAAAACTCAGCAATTTGGGGCTTAGAAGCCTTGAGAAAACAAAAAGAAAAACAGCCCAAATAAGGAAACTGGGTGGTGGAAGGCTTGGAGGCAGCTCTGAGGTTGGAGGCTGTGACCAGGAGCGAGAGCTGGAGTCAGGGACAGGTTGGTGCCCCATCTCCCAAAGTGGGGCATCTTGAAACACTACCTAATGTCTGCTGTGTTTTCTTATCTGTTAGTGATAATAATATATGCCTCGCAGCGTCTCGTGAGAATTAAATTAAGTTAGTTGTGTAATGAAAGAGTTTAGCATTGTGCCTGGCACACGTAAGTGCCCAACAAATGGTAGTTGATAATATCACATTACCCTCCCAAACAGGGCCAGAGTGAGGGTTCTCTTCCATTTAAAAAATATGTGTGTATTTTTTTTATTGATTTCAGAGAAGAAGGGAGAGGGAGAGGGAGAGACCGATAGAAACATCAATGATGAGAGAGAATCATTGATCGGCTGTCTCCTGCATGACCCCTACTGGGGACCAAGCCCGCAACCTGGGCATGTGCTCTTGACTGGAATCAAACCTGGGACCCTTCAGTCTGCAGGCTGATGCTCTATCCTCTGAGCCAAACCAGCTAAGGCGGGTTCCCTTCCCTTTATGGCCATGGAGGGTTTTCCATGGAATCCGAGGGGGTTTACGTGTATTGGGCCCTGCAGTGTAACTGGTGCAGCTGGTTTCGGGGGGGGGGGGGGTGCTATCTGATTTTATGGTGCGGAGGGAACCAGTCTCCCTGAGAACTGTTTCAGGGCAAGTGAAGAGGAGGAAAGGGCAGGAGGCATCCTCCAGCCAAGACCTGGTGCTTCTAGCTGAAGGGGAAGCTAATAGTTTTTACTCTTTACATCCTGTATCACCCAAATGAGAACTTTAATATGGGTAGAAGAATCTCGGTAACTTCCTCCTAAAAGGAAGAAGACCTATGAACTATCATTTTCTTATTCTGATTTCGCAACTGTGTGATATAAATCAGCCCCCCCCAAAACCCAGACTACTTTCTGAATAATGAGATTCTATAAGAATTTTGAAAATCATCCATTTATACCCTCTTTTCCATATAGACTCATAATGTATAGCATTCTAATTCATATTTGCCTCCTTTTATTACCAATTTAAAACGTTAAAGCCCAAAAAGCCTCTCTCTGAAGACACTTCAGCCATGAGAGCTTGTTCGTTTTCCTGAAATTGCTTAGAAGAAACTGGCTAACTTAAAATAGGAAACATTAGGAATTGATATGGAAGTCCACATAATTGCCCAACTTCATATTTTATTTAATCATATTCAGTACCCAGCAAACGCATCAGTCTTGGATGGATTCAATTTGGATTCACAAATCCAATTTTCCCCCTTTTTCATAGGAATTTAGAATTGATTTTCTGGCAGTTGGCCAGACTAAAAAGAAAGAGTAGAATTAAACAGCAGGCACACCCCATTCTGGGTTCCATTTATTTGATAGTCTGCATTTCCCCCTTTCCCTTAATTGTTTCTTGTAAGAGACTCTCCACTGGATCTTTGCATCATCCAGAGGAGGCCACAAATAATGCTCATACAGATCGGCTGCTGTGGCTCAGTGGTTGAACGTCAACCTATGAACCAGGAGGTCACGGTTCAATTCCTGGTCAGGGCACATGCCCAGGTTGCAGGGGGGTAGGAGGGGGGGCTTGGTCCCCAGTAGGGGGTGTGCAGAAGGCAGCCAATCAGTGATTATCTCATCATTGATGTTTCTATCTTTCTCTCCCTTTCCCTTCCTCTCTCTGAAATCAATAAAAAATATAGATATTTTTTAAAAAATGACGCTCATACAAATCATTCTATACCCAGGGTTCTTTGGCCAATAGGCAGGTGAGCCAGGGAGGAGACAGCACGCCAGGGTAGCGGCTTCATCACTGCTTGGAACATGGAGAGGGAGCCATATGCCAGGGGCCTGCAGGGCAGTAGGTCACCTGGCCAGTTTCTCCAACCCTTAGAGAGCCTCTTGGTCCTTTTAAAGAACTGTGTATATATAGTTGATACCTCAAGGTCCGGGCTAATGAAAACAATTTCTAATTGTGGAAAAAAGCCCAACAACTTGGCACAGAACTTCTGATGAAGTTCCGCTGCAGTCCGACGTAGGGAGATGGGTGCTAGCCTCTTTTCTCTCACCTCGTTCAAGTAGAAATTTTCATATCCTGGTTACTTTTGTTTTGTTTCCTTGCAAAAGAAACAGTATTTATTGTGGATAATTTGGAGACTATGAAAAGCCACACAAACAAAAACTAAAATCACCTGTCACCTGAAGATGATCATTATTAACATTTTTATACAACTCCTATAGCCTACTTTTCTAACAAACACATATAACACATACATATATTTATATTTTATTAGCTATAAATTGAAGCCACAAAGTACATGCTGTTTGTAATCTATATTTTCTATAGAGAATCGTCAGAAGTGTTTATCTCACTCAGCTCATCGAAATCAAAGAAACTCCTTCACTGCAGCGTGAATAATTCTGGAAAGCCTACTTATTAAGAAGGGAAAGCTCAAGCCCTTCTTAAGACTTGCTTCATTTAACCCGTCAGAGGAGACTGGTTCTCTTTGTAGTGTGATGCTGCTTTTACAAAACAGCCTAAAGGAAATAAAGCTGCTTCTGCAGGGGGGACCAGAGACAAGCTTCCACACACCCACACACACCCTTGGTGACCAGGGAGCGCCCACTCACATGCTGATTCTATAAGCATCTCATCCATTCACTCAATTACACACACACACACACACCCTACCCGACCCAGGCCTCCTAAGGTTCAGGGAAACTAGAATTTTGTTTCATATATATATAATTATTGATTTTAGAGAGGAAGGGAAAGGGAAGAGAGATAGAAACATCAATGATGATAGAGAATCATTGATTGGCTGCCTCCTGCACACCCCCACCTGGGGATTGAGCCCGCGACCCAGGCATGTGCCCTTGACTGGAATGGAACCCAGGACCCTTCAGAACACAGGCCAGTGCTCTATCCACTGAGCTAGTTAGGGCTAGAATTTTGTTTCTTAACCCTAAACTTCATCCAATAAATGGCATGGCCTAGTCTTCTGTGAATAAGACACTTAAAATGTAAACAGAGCTGAGTTAATTAACTTAAGGCTGACAGTTATGTGAGTGACGTGCATCAGAGCCTCCTTTCCCAGCTGCTTGGGTACGTGGGCTGCGGCAAAGGAATGAGGCAGAGGACTCTGAGCCCACCCACCTTCAGAGGCGTTCCCAGAGGAGCCAGGTGCTTGCCTCAGTTGGGGCGAAGCTGCCGAGGGGAGGGGGCGGCCCCCAGCGAGCATGTCCTCTCATTCACAGGCTTGCCAAGGTCTGAGTGACAGCCAGCAATCTGAACTTTCCAAGCGGCTTTCTTCCACCTTTCTCAGGATTACAGGAATGCTTTCAGGACTCAAATTCCCCTTCTCACTGTTCTTCCCGGTAGTTCTTTCTTCATTCTTGACTGAGCAAAAACTGTCTGCCTCCCTGTTACTCCATTTCAGAGTCCCCCTCCCCCTGGCCCTTGTATTTATACCTGTGTTTATATTTCAGACATGCTTCTTGCCTATAGCAGGCAAAGGTGCACTGTAATGTATGTAACAGTAGGCAAGACCCAGTCCACTGAAGGACACTTATTTGTGGCCAAGGCCACATCACAAATGAATATATTAGGAACTCCCTTAGATCTTTAAGATGTAGGTTTACCCATGAATTGGGGCTTGTTCATGAACGTTGCAACATAGATTAGGTTTTCTCCAAAGATAAGAGCCACCCTTTCTCTCTACCACTTTTTTTTTTTATCTGACCATTTACTTTTAGGCATTCAGGAAACATCAAATAATTTTGATATTAGTCCAAAAAAACATAATTAGGAAATAAGGCAGCCCCAGACATATTATATATCTATTTCCAAAACTTCCTACCTTTTCCTCCTCTTGTCTCCCCTCCACTAGTACAAATTATCTAAGTTACCTTCCTTTTTCATGAAACTGAATAATTGAGGAATACCTGAAATATAATAATTAGGATTTAAAGCTTTTTAGAATTCAAAGACCTCACCAACCTATTTACTGGATTGAAATGTTGACTCTAAATGGTTTCTTGATTTCAGTGGGGAAAAAAGAGCCCTGTCCTTGTGTGTCCCCGGCCAGTGGGGATGGTGCCCACCCAGGGCGGGTGCCCCCTGTGACCCCTCCTTAACAGAATGTCGCTTGGATCTATTTCAGAGTTCCCTGAAAAGAAGAGGCAGTCGGGAAACATACAAAGAAAAGAAAACCTTGAACCAGGTAAGCAGAGGTTTTGTTCTAATGTTACATCTCCTCAGGAGGCAATCACCTCATGTTGAATTTTCTTTAAAAATGCTACCGTTGCCTTTAAAATATTCAAAGAAACATTACCTGGCAAAAAATTTGGACTCATTCAAAACCTCCATGGGTGAAGCTTTTCTTTCCAAACCAACAGCTCCTCCCTTTTTGTTTCTTGCACCAATAAGCTGGTGATTCCTTCAAGAAAGAGAAGAACAGAATGGCTTTGTATGAGATGTAATTTGGTGCCGTTCAGGGCTCTGGCAGTAACTGGTAAAAAGTCATTCACACAGTAACATAGTACAACTACTGTGCTATTCACAAGGTCATTCACACGGCACTCTTTTGAGCATTGTGTTTTTATACATATACTAGAGGCCTGTTGCACGAAGAGATTCGTGCAATAGGCCTTCCCTTCCCTTGGCTGCTGGCACCGGTTTGCCTCTGGCACCCGGGACCCAGGCCTTCGCTCTGGCCAGAGCCGACCCCGGAGCCATTAGGCTTCCCTGCTCTGGCCCCAGGGCCATCAGACTTCGCTCCACCACTTGGAGCCTACATGTGCAAATTAACCGCCATCTTTGTTGGGTTAATTTGCATACTCTCCTGATTGGCTGGTTAGCATAGCAAAGGTATGGTCAATTTACATGTTTGTCTATTATTAGGTAAGATATATATGTGCAAGTTGAACAGTGTCCTAAATTGTCCTAAATGAAAGTGAAATGTTCTTACCAAAAGATGGCAAAAGCGTAGCCCTTTCTGTGTACATGGTATGTGTTCTTCAGAACTTTCTTGGAACTTTTCTGAATACCTGCTTTACTGGATTCCTCTCTTCCTCCTTTATTGAAATCACTGCTAGTATTAGGTGTTGGAGGGAACAAAGGTATTATTGGGATATCAGCTCCCCGAGCTTTCAGAGCAAGTGGTAATTAGAGAGATGCAGTAGCTAAGAGCTCTGCTGACCCACCCCTGTGAATTCCACACTGATTCCTTTGGTTTCTCCAGTCTCCAAATGCACTGATCCCCAGAGTGCCCTTCAAAGGGGACCAGGCCGTGTGAACAGCAGGGATGCCAAAGGTGAACTGTTCTCTTCTACCACCTCTACTCCCCAGTCTCACTTTGCCATTCACTAATACCAGGGAGATTGGAATCTGTAGTCCCACTGCTGCGTGCTTGAGCCCTCCTGGGCTTCGAGGATTATCAGCTTGCTGGCTCTTGACCAGGGAAGATCTTTTCCTTAAAAGGGTAGCTGTTGCCCCATTCTGGAAGGAGCAGCATGGTATTGCCTTCCCCTGTGGGTAAATCGGGCTGAGAACAGCCGTGCTGCCCCTCAGGAGTGTTTGAGAAGCCCCGGGCACCGGGAATGTGTTCAGCC
>NW_006290305.1:4940893-4941909 GCF_000327345.1 Myotis davidii | reverse complement strand
CCCCCCCCCCCCCCCCCCCCCCAGCCTGCAGTATCATTGAGAAAGGAGTTTCTGTCCAGCAGAATGGTGGAGCGGAGCGCCTTGGGAACTGCAGGTCTGCAACCAAAACTCAAAGGAAACTGGCACCCCGGCGCAAGGTAGGAATGCGAGCAGTCAGAGCTTGGGGTGCTGGCTAGACATCAGACTTGCAAGCCAAAGAATATACACCTGTAGTGATATATTTTTGTTGCTTGGCAAGGCCTTTCCAGCTGCTGCTGGTGGTGGTGGTGGTGGTGGTCCTCTGTGTCCTGCTCCCATGCCATGCTTGCCTTCTCTGCTTGCACAGGGACAGTGTCGTGTGGAAAGTTTGACTCAACCTTCTGCTTTCATACTGCATTCCTGGGCTATCTGATCATCTCTTGAAACCAGAGCTTGATATCCTGCAGTTGAGGATTCAGCCTAGACCAGTGGTTCTCAACCTTTTGGCCCTTTAAATACAGTTCCTCATGTTGTGACCCAACCAGAAAATTATTTTCGTTGCTACTTCATAACTGTAGTGTTGCTACTGTTATGAATCGTCATGAAAATATCTGATATGCAGGATGGTCTTAGGCGACCCCTGTGAAAGGGTCGTTCGACCGCCAAAGGGGTCGCGACCCACAGGTTGAGAACCGCTGGCCTAGAGCCTTACCCCAGAGATTTGGCAGAGTTTAGAAGTCTGTGGTTACAAAATAAGATAGGTACCCAGCCTCCCTCTGCTTTAGGTGAGGCTGTGATTCTCTATCTCGTCAGAAGGGGTGACTTCCTGCCCCCAGAACAGGCTGAGCCCAGCACCCTGCCTCCCCTCCCTCACTCTGGCCCCAGAAGGTACATCACCTTCTCCAGCCACCTCAACGGAGTGTGGAAGTCTGACGCCTTCATTAAATGCACACACTGCCTTGACTTCAAAGATTGCTCTTTCAAAAACTGCTTTCGTCTTGGTGGCAGGCCTCATCGTGCATGGGTGTTTAGTAGAGATGACAGCATGCTTTAATCAT
>NW_006290305.1:4930116-4940873 GCF_000327345.1 Myotis davidii | reverse complement strand
CCTGCTGTGTGTAGAGTTCTTCCTTTAAGGAACAAGAAGACTTTTTCGATATTTTGTCAATCTTCAAGTACTCTAGAAATTGGACATCATTAGGGTATGTCATATAATCTTGCTTCTTTAACTAACCGGGGTTTAGGTTCAAGGAGACAGAGAAGAATGGTTCTGGTTTATAGTCAGACTTGTGGGGAAAGCCAATGGGAAGGGGTGGTGCAAGGTTCAATGTTTCCAGAAATCAAGGCAATTTGAGGGCTTCATAGTATTTTTCTACTCTAAGTATTTATAACCAAGTGTTTCGGAACCCTTGTGCAAGGCCTGGTTCATGTGCCTCTCAGAGATATTACCCTCAACTTCTTAGCTCCACTTTTGGGGAACACTCTCTGCAGAGATCACCTGAGACTGCCTGGTCTGGGTTTGAGACAAAAGCTCCCAAGAGTTGAGCAGGTAACTCTGCCCCTCATTTCCAACCTGTTCTTCCATATCAAGGCCTCACCAGTTGCAAGTTTCCATGGAAGTAGGGTTAGGGCATTGGTTACAGTAGGTGGTCTTGTCCATCTCTGGGTCTGCTCAGGCTTGAGGTGGGCAGAGGTTGGAATTCCCTTGTGGCTGGCGACATTGTCTTCCATGACCTCTGCTACCATCCTCATGTACGAAGGTGACTTTTTCTATTCTATGGTGGAGATAGGATCACTTAGGTGATACTGGACGAAGGATAAACACTGGCTATCAAACTAATGATGGGGCTAAGGGCATTATCTTGTCTTGTCCCAGGCTTTTCACTCCTACATTAATCCAATTACAAAGTATTGGTAATCCATCTCCATTGATTCCTTGGGAATCTAGATTGAAAAGGTACTTTTGCTTGTTTTACGTTAGAAAGTTTTATGAAGCTGGGGTCATTTAAAAGTAAAATGTCAATTTCTGGTGCATAGTAAGTACTCAGTATGTACAGGAAGAATGAATGAATCAACAAATACGCATACCTTCCCCTTAGTATTAGGATAGACTATAATATGTCCTTTACAGCCCATCTATTCAATTAGGCCCTTTAAAAATATATACATCACTATCCCAGCAGTGTTAATAACACATGTTGCTTAGTGTGAGTGGGCAGACAGCTTCATTTCCCAGTTAGTCACAGAAGCCCTTTTTATGTCTGCTTAATCCCCCCAAAACCAAATCCTTAATGGGATGAGTTTGTAGAACATGAAGACCATGCCCTGTTCCCAATGAGCTCGTAACTCAAATTACTCGTATGTCAAATCATAAAGTGAACGAGTGAGACACATGATGCTGGGCTGATGTTGTGGCGTTCACTGTGACGTTCGCTGCGCCAACTAGCAATGGGGTATCTGAAGCTGGCTCATAACCCGAATTTTAGCTTGCAACTCAAAGCAAAAAATCGGCCGAGAGACTGCTCGTATCTCGAAAAACTCGTTAGTTGGGACACACGTAAGTCAAGGCCCCACTGTATTACCCTCTGATACACAGAGCAGGGGGGAGGAGTGGGGAGAGTAGAGTTACTGGCTCCTTCCCCTAATATTAATTGTGTTTCAGACAAAGAGAAAGTTAATTTCAGGGTGCTAGACTATGGAGATTTATCATACATACACAAACCACTTTGCTATACATTATTCCATTTGACCTTCAAAACGACCTTGTGATTGAGCTAGGATCCTGCTTTAGACATAGGGAGATGGGTTCACCCGGGCTCTGTGATCAGCCCATGGTACCAGGGACAGGGGCAGAGTGGAACTCAGGGCAGCATATTTGACCCCAGGTGCGGCAGGACTGGTTTGTCCTCTGCCAGGAGGGTGGCAGGGGGAGTATGTCCTTCAGAAGATGCACAGACAGCACCAGGGCCTACATTCCACACAACACTGGCTCACAGCTGGCCTTAGGTTTTTCCTCCAGTTGGCCCTGTCACATCAATCCCTATCCCCGGTAGATTTGTGGTACAGGGAAGAGGTGGGTGGGTGGAAGGATGAAAGTTGGGGGGTCACCAAGGAAGGTCTTTCCGTATCTTTCTGACTAATGGTGAGAGGTGGCAAAAACATGGCAGAGAATGAGTGTGAAAGCTGTGTCAACTCTACTATGCCACGTGAGCACACACTCAAAGACTTCATTCTCCCCAAGGGGTTGACTTGTTCCAGATATTGGTTTGATGACTTCCCTTCCCTTGAAGCTGATGGGGTTTGCCTACCCTCCAGCATGCTGTTGAGTGTCTCTGTGTGATGGGGAATCCTTTGCTGAAAGTTTTGTCCCCATGACAGCCCTTTGAAACTTCTGATAGCCAACCAAAGAGGAATGATTCATGAAAGTGGTCATTGTTCCCACTGAATGTGATAGAAAACCTTTGTGCAAGCCCAAACCAGAATTCATGTCGCTTCACGGCTTTGAGACCTGCACTGTGAAGGCAGAGTCAGCTTTCCAATTGGCCAAATAGTGCCCTCTTGACCTCAGCCAAGCAGTGTGGCATTTAGGAGAGAGAGTCTGTTTGGGTGACCCTCGGCATCCTCTGGTATTCCAGTAATAGCTACATCTCAGGTTTTGAAACACTTAACCTCCTTGTGTTGGGTTTCTGAGTTTACTTTCCTGCTGTGTTATAGCAACTAAAGGGAGCGGAACATAACCTCAGGCTCTGAAGTTGCACTTGCATGGCGGAAGGTTGTGAGTAACCCAGGTGCTTAGGTTTGCAGTAACCAATTCATACTAAGTGTCAGAGCTTGGTACTTACTCCACACCTTGACTCCCAAAGCACCCTCATGCCTGTCATCTCATAATTTTGTGCTCATGTCATCCTTGTGATACACTGGGGATGGGGAGACCTGGGGAGGGGGAGGGGCATTGCCATGTCTCAGGTTCTCAGCATGTCAGTGGAAAGCCTGGCCATTATTTGGGGTCACCTGGCCTCCCCCTCCTGGTAACACCTGTGGGTTGCTGACCACTTTGGCTGAGGGAGGTCTGCACCATGGAGGAAGTGAGTGGCCACAGGTGGAAGTGGCTACGGAAGCCTGTGTGCCTGCCCCAGACTTGGCGGGGGGTTCTCTCTCCCACTGATGCCAGTGATGAGTCAGGTTGGACCACAAGGTAACTCGGATCACCGCATCACTGGCAGGTGCTGAGTTTCATTTCATTTTCTCCTCACGCATCACCTGTATGATGGTTTTCATGTGCACGTGTTTTCCAAACTAATTGTTTGGTTTCTTTTGTGTCTGTGACAAGGCCGCAGACGTTGTGAAGGCCCCAGCTCCCCTTGGCTTTGTTTTGGCCCCTTCTCCTGTAACCTGACGCACTGACAAAAAGATCGGTGTTTTGTTTTTTTGTGTGTGTTGGGGGCGAGGTGCGAGGGAAATCATCAAAAACACGAACATTTGGTATTTTCAAATAACCCTTCTCTCGGGCTGTTCTTTCCTGGCAGGATGACAGTGCCGATTTGAAATGCCAGCTTCAGTTTGCCAAAGAGGAAGGCTCCCTGATGCGCAAAAAGATGGCCAAGCTGGGCAAGGAGAAGGACGAGCTGGAGCAGGAGCTCCAGAAGTACAAGGCCCTGTATGGCGACGTGGACAGCCCCCTGCCCACCGGGGAAGCCGGTGGGCCACCCAGCACCAGGGAGGCGGAGCTGAAGCTGCGGCTGAAGTTGGTAGAGGAAGAAGCCAACATCTTGGGCCGGAAGATCGTGGAGCTGGAAGTGGAGAACCGAGGCCTCAAAGCGGAGATGGAGGACATGCGAGGCCAGTATGAGCGAGAGGGTCCCGGCCGGGACCACCTCCCGAGCATTCCTACCTCACCCTTCAGCGACTCCCTGGAGTCCTCCACGGAGCTCCGCCGACACCTGCAGTTTGTGGAGGAGGAAGCGGAGCTGCTTCGAAGGTCCATATCTGAGATCGAAGACCACAACCGGCAGCTAACGCATGAGCTGAGCAAGTTCAAGTTTGAACCGCGCCCAGAGCCTGGGTGGCTGGCGGATGGCGGAGGCAAGGGCATGAATGGCGGGGCTCCCCTGCAGGAGGAGCTGAAGTCCGCTCAGCTGCAGATCAGCGAGCTGAGCGGGAAGGTCCTGAAGCTGCAGTATGAGAACCGGGTGCTGCTGTCCAACGTCCAGCGCTACGACCTGGCCGCCCACCTGGGCCTGCGTGCCCCAAGCCCCCGGGACAGCGACGCCGACAGCGACACAGGCAAGAAGGAGAGCGATGGGGAGGAAGGCCGCCTGCCCCAGCCCAGGCGGGAGGGCCCCATTGGCGGGGAGAGTGACTCGGAAGAGGTGTTGGAGAAGACGTCGGGCTTCAGCAGCGGAAAGCCGTCGGAGGCCAGCGAGCTGTGTCCGGCAGAGGTCCTGAGGGCCAGGGAGGACTCCGAGTGCTTGGTGAGCATAAAGCATGAGGCTGAGCGGCTGGAACGGACCATGGAGAGCCTCATCACAGACACCAATGGCTTTGTGGACGACGTGGCCTCACCGGGGCCTGGTGTTCAGGGGGAGGGGGATGGGAAGGGGCCCCAACTGCTGGGGACCATCAATGCCAGGATGAAGACTTTCCGGAAGGAGCTCCAGACCTTCCTGGAGCAGGTGAACCGGCTCGGGGATGGTGTGAGGGAGCGCCTGGAAGGCCTGTCCCCCTTGCCCCACCTCACAGAGTCCTCCAGCTTCCTCTCCACCGTGACCTCCGTGTCCCGGGACTCCCCCATCGGGAACCTGGGGAAGGAGCTGGTCCCAGACTTGCAGGTAAGGGGGCTCCTGGCTCCGCCTCCCTGCTCGGTTTTGCTCTTCCTCCTCCTTGCTGGCCTTGCTGCACTTGAACTCATTCTGCTCACGGCTGCTTGGTTATGATTTCAAGCCTGCATTGTACTAAAGCCTCAAGTGTCAACCAAATCCTTTCTATTGGTTGGATTTCTTTTTGTTTAAGTTCTCTTTTATTTCCTTGTTTCTTTTTCCCTTTTCCTCTCTTATTTTTAACTGCGCCGTTGCTCTTGGCTCAGAGATCCTCCCTCATGACACCAGGCTAATCCCAATGGAAGCGATAGGGATCGAAGCAGTCTTTCTCTATTTTTGGTGTCTCAAACGACCAGCTATCCTGATGAAGAAGCTAAGAGGAGTTTAAGACAAAGTGCAAACTCATTTCACAGTCAGGATAAGTAGCAAACTCGCCCAGGAGCAAGTTTCATTGCCAAAGGGGACAGTTCTGAAAGGCCCTAGGCACCCAGGCCCACCCACTCCCACTGGAAGATGAGCCAGAGTGGGGAGAGGAGCGCAGCTCTGAGAGAAGGATGGTTGCGATGGAAAGTCTCGCTGCTGGCTTGCTCCCGCTGCCCTCCCTGAGCCGAGGGTGAGGGCCGAGTGGAGTAGCCGTCCCAGGACTGCTTTCCTATGCGTCGCCCTGGGGTGCATGGCCCAGCTGCCACCCTGGATTATGGCTTTGACTGCTCGACCACAGCGCGGAAGGAGGAGCCTTGCTTCCGTATCCTTCATGGGTAGCGTGCTTGCGGTTGCGTCTGTGATTCATGCATCCCCATTGCATGCGCCTCATAACCAGTGTTTTGCATTCTTCCCCCCTCTCTCTTTGCTTTCCAGATCTTTCAGCCCATCGTTTTGCTCATCCTCATTTTGGTTCTGTTCTCTTCACTCTCTTACGCCACTGTGTTTAAGTTGGTTTTTCTGTCCGTGCTTTTCTTCATCTGGTAGTGTTCTCAGTCGTCCGCCTTACCCATTTTTGTTTTCTTTATCTCCCTTCCCTACCCCACCCTCACCCTCTTGTCCTTTGTTTTTTATTTAAAATTTAAAAAACAACAACAACCAAATCCCTCCATGCACCTAACAGTCCAAACTGAGAGATCAGATGGAGTGGCAGCTGGGTCAGGAGCGAGGGGACGAGCGGGAGCACTCGCACCTCCGAGCCACGCGGGAGCTGCACCGCCGAGCCGACGGGGATGCCCGGAGCTGCAGGCCAGGAGGCCAGAGCTGTTTCAATCTAGAGGTCAGCAAGCTGGCTGGTCCCACCGGCCACCCCTCTCCCCTGCCCTCCCACCCTTCCTTTGCTGTGTGGTTGGCTGTCTGACATTTCCTGTGAGTCCAAGGCCCTTAGTGAACGCGGTAGGAGAAGATGGAATCAGGAGGACTTCACTAGGAGCCGACCCACTGCATGCAGCTGGAATTGGAGGGTCTACACAGGCTGAATGCAGGGAACTGCCAGCACCCCCTGTCAGGCAGGCATGGTCCCACCCGTACACCTTGTGTCCCCAGGGCCCGGGGGTGCCTGGAAATGTAGCAAGACGTAGGAGACTGATTTGTGAGCATTACCCAGCTTC
The DNA here is from genome assembly GCF_000327345.1 of Myotis davidii. Taxonomy (NCBI): domain Eukaryota; kingdom Metazoa; phylum Chordata; class Mammalia; order Chiroptera; family Vespertilionidae; genus Myotis; species Myotis davidii. Next base: position 4,934,573 of record NW_006290305.1, on the reverse strand, counting down.
TTGTCAAATGGGAAAGAAAACTGGGATAACACCAAGCACTGTTTTTGCTAGTCTGGAGAAAACCCCTCCCCTGTGCCTCACACGTCCCGTAGTTTCTGGTGACAGCGCTCTGGCCAGCAGCAGATTCAAGGAGTGCACTCCTGACCTGGACTCTTCAGCATGCTCTGTTGTCGCCACAGTAACGCCTTGTCAACAAAGTCCTGAGCCACCACAGATACTCCATTCTATGAAACAGTTGTCAGTGGTCCTGTCAGCAAAAGCTCCTCCGTGCAAGTAATTCCACCCAGCACCCAAAGACAGGTGTCGCTGAGGAGTGAGTCCCTGACTCTGATACTGCTGGTCAAGGCAGGTTATTGCAGGGTTAGAGCAACATAGTACACATTAGACAATATCTGGATAAAGAATCTTAGTTTATTATTCCCAGTGGGAGTGTTACCACTCAGCTCTGAGGCTTCTTAGTGGCTCCCAAAGGACAGAGTAGTGGTGGGCAGGTGGGAGGGAGCCTCACACCTGGAAGCAAACAGGAGCTCCCTCCACAAGAAGGTCAGGCATTTGACTAAGAAATGAAGAGGTACTCGGGGTGGAGCGCTCGGGCCTTTCGCTCAGCTTGCAGCTAATGCCTTGGTTAGGCTGTGAGTCCCACTGTTAGAGGTAGGCGGGTGGGGCAGCTGGCCCACCCAGACATGAGTTCAGATATCTCCAGTCTGTGAGAGAGTATGTCACATTTCTGCCCTCGTGGATAGAGTAACATGAAAACCTTCCCCAAAAAGCTTAAGTAAAACAAACACGGTTTTGGAAACAGCCTTTGTAGTCCACCACCTTACATTACTTTGGCAGAGGCCAGGCTCCCCCAAAGGTGGCATCCAGGTCTGTGCCCCCGGAGAGAAGTAGCTGTGGGCCGCACAGAGGCGTGACCAGGAGAATTCTGCATGCCAGTGGCCAAGCACACGGCAGCGCCAGCTCCCGGACGGCAAGCAGAAGCCCCGCTTGCCGTGTGGGTTTGCTGCGTGCGTCCCAGAGCAGCAACGCTGGTCCTCCCAGTCTGGAGCTCACAGTGCCCAGAATAAGCATTTGTGATTTTTTAAAGATGTTTTCTGAGCACGGGCTCTGGACATGGAATTGGACATGTATTACGGCAGAGAGCTTTAGTGTGTTCTCATTCCAAATTTGCAGGTAAGCTGTTCCTAGCTTTTATACCAAAAGTAAAACAGTATACTACATACGTAGGTTTTCCCCCAAATATGGATTTAGAGATTAGTGTGTCTTGTAACTCTATGGAACTTTCACAATGAAAACCCTTTGATCAACCCGGGCCCCATGCAAGGTCTTCATCTGGAATACTGGTTGCTTGCACACTAGCAGACTCACAATTCTGTACATTTCAAATGAATTGAATGATCCACCTCCAAGGTGGAAAGCTCAGGAAGACACGTGTCCCAGCTCTCAGTTCAACTGAGCACAATGATGTCTAGCAGGGCCGCCATGCTCTGCTGGAGTCAACCCTGGCATGGGCATCGGGCTCTGGGTCCTGGCCGCTCTGTGTCTATTACTAGCCCTGTTTCTCAGGCGAGTGTCAGCCTCTGTTTTCTCATCTGTAAAATGGCCCTGCCTGCTTCATGTAGCTATATGTGGATGATTCTCAGAGCCAATGAGCTATTACCTGAACAGGTACACCAAAAAGTGCTAAATGCCATCTAAGCACCAAGTGTGATTAATAATAAGGAAAGGGATTATGTCCCGCCATGGAAGACTATAGGCGGGAAGGGGTGTCACAGCTGCCCTGGTCATGGGACCAATTTTCTCTGCCCACTGTAGCCCTTTGTCACTTGTTACTGGCTGCTCCTGGGTCCTGCGCAGAAGCACAGCTCTGGCTGGACATGATACACTATTGGGGAGAAATGCAGCTCCCCTCCCATAGGCGCCATCAGTCAGGGCCTGTCACACAGCCCTGTTCAGTTAAACTCTGATCAAGTGTGCGATGATGCTAGGCCTCTGATGCGCCTTCCTGTCGCTTGCCACATACATACACGCACTGCATAGCTTCAAAAACCGGCAACAGTCTTAGAGAGAGAGAAATACTTTATTGGATAAAACTGAACGTTCTTGGAAGGCAAACCTCCAGAAGAGGGAGACTAGCCGAGTTAGTTGGTGCCATATGGCAAGTCCGGGTAGCCGAACAATGTAGCTCAGAAGGGAATGTCTGACTCCCTCATGATGAGAATGAGAAAAACGAGGCCCGAGTGGAGCATCCGGCCACTCAGCTCTCCAGGTGGACAGTGGTAGGACTGGGTCTAAAACAGTCTGCTCAGGCCTGGTCAGTCCTGTCCCCCCTGCTGCCCAGGACTACAGGGACTGGCAGCCCTGACCTCCCCCTTGCTCCCCGGGGCCCGGACACGCCAAGAGCTCCATTTCCTGGGAGATGTTTCTAAACACGTATCACTCAGGTGATTAACTGCATGGCCAGTGATGTGGCCAAGGTATGTTATTTCTTTTTAAACATCTGTCTGGTTTTCTTTAATTTTATATATTTTAACGAGAACATAAAAAAAAAGAAGAAAACTCATAGTGAAAGGCAGTGTCTCGGGAGCATCCCTAGAAGGGAAAATGGTATGAACCAAAGTTAAACATCCTTTGTTGGGACATTTTTATTCACTAAGGCATTTTGCACAGAAGAGAAAACCCAATTATGCATGCAAGCATATCATATTTGAAAATATCTTTTAAAGATAACACATATTTTAGGACCAGCTTGGTGGCTCCATAGTTTTTCCTTTTATTTTGAGGAGCCGAATGTCCACCCTTATGGAGTCTGGGTCTGGGATGCTCTGTCCCTCGGGTGGTGTCACCCTGACAGACAGCTTAGCTTGGTCCTTGAATATTACACTGGGTTAAAATGGCACAGCAGACAGTTCTAGAAAGAGCTCCTATAAGCCTTTTAATGAAAACATCCGGAACTCATTGCCTACAATGGCTTTCCTCTGAGGTCATGATGGAAGGGTACACAGGCCCCCACCAGGGCAGCTGACTGACTACTCCCGTTGAAGACACCCCAGGAACTGGGCGAAAGGCAAACACAAGGCTTTCCTCTAGAACGAGGCCAAGACTAAGGCTGCATGCACCCGCAGAAGTTTATTCCCTCTTACATCACCCTTGAAATTACCACTGATTATCTGCATAAGCCAACTGCTACCACATCTGAACTTCCTCCAGTCCTTCGCCTGTGTGCCTTGGGGAAGGGATGGGGCCTTAGAGGACACCTAGTATCAGTGGCTTAACAGAAGAAACACCTTTCTGACTTTCAGCTGAAGTTTTAAAAAAGGATCAATTTCTCAAGGTCCATTTGTGAAACACCTCCCATGATCTCCACCTTATAGATTTTCCTACTTAGGGAAAGGGGGAAAAGGTTAAGTTCTCACTTTGGAAAATTCACATGTTTTGGGCAGGTTAAATTATTACTCGTACTAATTGTACCAGTACTACCAGTAGCAGCAATAACAACAACAGGAGAAAAGTAAAAATCTATGTTCTTACACTGCAGCATTTTAGCAGATAACAAATCTGTGAAGATAGCCTGCTGCTCAGATGGCAAACATAACAAGTCCAGGAAGGGAACTGCTCAGATGGCAAACATAACAAGTCCAGGAAGGGAATGGCATATCCACGCCCTGCCCTCTGAAAACAGCCATGGGCAGAGAAAGCTGAACTCAGAATCTGTTAACACCCACTGACCCATTAATTCAACCACACAAAAAATTAACTGGTTAAAAAAAAAAAGATTCCAAATGAACAGTGTTCCTGTTGCCTGTTCGTCTCAGTAGATAGTAGCAAGATTCTCACACCAGGCGCCAGGTTCTTCCCTGACTTTGCCCCCTGTGAGAGATTTCCATTTGTTAAGAGAGAGCAATGTATAGAATATGTGGTTTGGAATGTGCAGGGTACCTTAAAAATAGTTCTCAATGAGGAGTAGCCAAGCACGGGCACTGGTCAGATTTCAGATATAAATGAAACCAAGCCTGTGCCCAGAGGATTGGGTTTCAGAAATCTCAAAGGGCTCTCTTTCCCCAGCTCCCCCTTTATCCTTTAATCAGCGAAGCGCACGGAGCATTTGTGATCACTTATGCCTCAGCTGTGTCCTACCAGGCAGGATAAAATGATGTGTGCTGGTTTTATGCCAAGCATGTGTACACACTTGTTGACCTCATATACTGCTATGGGAAGAAGCAGTAACAAAACTGGCCAAAACAAAATGGAACTCACCTGCAGGTCCAGGGGTCCCCAAAGGTGTGGACGGAGTCGGCGAAGAAGGAATGACACGGAGACAGCGTTCAGTTTATCAGCAGCCTTGCCAGGATCTCTAGCCACAATCTCCAGCCAAGTTCTGTGTCCATGTTCTCTTGCTAGGTTCTCCAGCCAGTTTCTCCAGGTTCTCCAGCCAGGTTCTGTAGCCATGTTCTCTC